>NC_061513.1:291288651-291319701 GCF_022539505.1 Lolium rigidum
CTATGCGATGAAAACGTTCAGTTTATATTAGGCCTGCTCGAGATGCTCTAATTTAATTTAGGGGGTGCCGCTGGTCACGGCAAGTTCATGTTTGGATGTGCGTTGAATTGAACTGAATTGAATCGACCCACATTCCCTGTCGCAGGTGAGGTCGCCCTGCAGAGGGTCCCGCTCGCTCATGTGCACGTGTGATATTCTACAGCCTACAGGACAACTCGCCCTTGTCAGCGGCGGTGTGGGCCAGCTGAAGTCACCGAGGTGGGCCAAAAGATAAGAAACGTGGGTTTGCACGGAAAGTGAGGGGTGTGCTCTAGTGGGCCCGGCAGGCGTCAGCTGGGCAGAAAACGCGTGAATGTTGCACGGGACTCGAATCGAGGGCCTATTTGGTGCGGGAGAATGTCGGCCTGCTACACGTGAGCGGATCCATCCAGGTGACCGCGAGTGCTGCACACGAATGGTCGGAGATTCTGTGGCTGATTTTCTGCTAGCTATAGCTCATCCTGGAACATGACACGATCCGTAAAAAAGTAGTAGGAATGTAAATATTGTCTCGCTCGCGTCGCGTCGCGTCGCGTGCAAGGTGCCTCAGGCACGGGATGGATCGCATACGTCGCGCGGGTCTCGGCTTCACTCCCTCGCACGGGCGCGCCCAACCTTTAAAGTATCTCCAACAGGCGCTGTAAAATCTCGCGCACTATACCGGCGATTGAGCGCGCTGTATATTGTTCGCGCGCGGCATAGTGAATTTGCCCCCGGTGGAGGCTGTATTTTGCAGCGCGCGTTGGTGTGCGAAAAACGCATCTCCACCGCGCTATTTTGCAGCGCGCGCGCGTCACAAACTGCTAATCCGACCGTTTTTTTTTGAAAATTCATCAAACAAACTATGTAAATATGATCGAAAATACGAATATATTTTAAAAGTGCGCGATACAATGCGACATTTTAACGAAAATACTAAAATAAACTACTCCTCGGCTGTCGTCGGACTCCCGGTCGAAGTCGGAGCTGCTCGGTGTCGTGTCCGACACCGGCGTCGGCGTCGTCGTGTCTTGGAACTCGGAGGAGGACGAGAGGACGACGGTCGACGGCCCTGCGGCGTTCTTCCTTTCCTCCTTCCTCCTCGCCGCCGCGTCGGTCCTCGCCTTCTTCCTCGCCGAGGTCCTGAAGAAGGAGAATACCACTCCCAAGATCAACCCAAGGCCCCAAGCTAGCGAGTCTCCTCCGACTGCAATCTGCTTGGACAAGCCATGATGCCACACAATGACTTCTCAAACACGGATAGGTGCTCCAACGACACACTGTTCCTCCTATGAGACTGCGTTTCAGATGAGAAGACTGAGGTATGGAACCGCCGACCATCATCTTCGGATATCCACCTGCGGTCGAGGAAGGCCACGCGTAGCTGTCGCTGCCACGGGGCAAGACGGCATATGGGTGATTTGTGAAGGGTCCGGGAGAAGCTGCAGCGATTGATCCCCTACAGGGCCGGCTGTGTAGACGAAGTGGTTGGTGGTGCCCCGGACAGTGACGGTGAAGAGGACGAAGGCGGCCTCGACGCAGCTGAGTCAGGGCGGGTCCATGTTGTCGGTGAAGTGGGATTCGTCGAGGCCGGGGCAGTTGACGGTGAAGTAGGAAACACCCGGCGGGCCGACGAGCCAAAAGGACTCCTCGATAGTATGGCCCTCGCTCGTCTCGCACTCGGCGGTGGTCGCGTTCCGGAGCTTCGAGATGCGCGGCGCGTTGCAGAGTATGGCCCGGTCGGGAAATCCGGAGTGCGGGCAGGTGGATACGGCGGACATCAGGTCGGAAGGGTGGAAGGAGAAGGTGGAGGGTACCATGGATGTGGATCACCGAGCTCGACGCAGCAAAGCTAGGGCAAAATTTGGGGGACAGATTGCTCTTTGGAAGACGGAATTGCTTAGGTTGGTGGCTGCGCACTTCGGAGGATTAACTCGGCGGGCGATGTAGTGCAACGCCGGTGCCGTGGATGCAGTTTGGGCGGAAGGAGGTGGCTCGCCGGCGCCGTCGACGTAGGACGGGCGGAAGGGGGTTTCTCTTCAGGCACTCATCGGAACATGTTTTGTAACTTTACTGCAGTGGCAGCTTGGCCTCCTCCTGTCCCTCCCCACGCTGGCCGCTCTGTTCTCCGGCCGCTGCCCCTCAATGCCCGCCTCCCATCTGCTACCCTTCTCCGAGTTCCCCGGCAGATCGACGCGCCTCCTACCACACATTGGCGCGTCGTCGAACCCTACCACGCCTGAGGCTTCCTCCCCAGCTGAACGAGGTAAGGCCAGCAGCTTTCTCCCCAGCCTCCCCTTTCTTCTATCTACGTGCGCACCGCCAAATAACACTAGTGCTGAACTAAAATTTTACTTACTTGCAGGTGTGTGTTAGACCACCAGTTATTCGATGAAATGATTCCTTGGGAATTAATAAGATTCTTAATCGCAATCACCCCAGGGTTCAACTCCAAGTGCTGACATGCTTCAGTGTTGATCGCGTCCTACAATCACAAAAGTTAGTCAAATGAGATTGCAGATGGAAGCTGAATGTGCTGTCGCTGACTGCCCTGTCTGTTTATAAGCTGCAGTAGACTAGCAAAAGTGTCATGCAGATGACTGATTTGTTGTTCTTAGTCACTAGTCTTAGTTCTTCATTAACCACATTTAGATGATTCAGCCTGCAACAGGGAAAAAAATTCCAGCAGTCCGGCCCACATGTGGACATTTAAGAACAAGAAAGAACTGCTAGCTATCAGTTAGCAAATAATGCGTCTTTTAGTTTCTTTACACCTTGATTTCGCTTGCACTGTAAAATAGTATTCCATTATTTACAGTAATGTCCAATTGCCAAGATGTAGCCATTGTGCATCTACAGCTTTTGACCGTGTCATAGTTCGTTGCAGTTGGAAGACAATGTCACGAAGAAAGCTCTTGCTACCACATCAGGTGGACACACGCTCCAAAATGGTCGTTATGCAAACAAAAGCGAGGTATGTTATCTCATTTACTTCGGTGATTATGCTCTCTAAGTTGTAAGCCGTGATTAATAATCTCAGCTAGTGTATAGCCAGATCTAGCTCTTGTGTTTATAATAGTTCTACAAAGCAAGCATCTGTTGCTCGCTGTGTATCAGAGTATACAAGGGGGAGCCTAGATGTAGGTTTATTTATGGTGAATGCAACTTTATTTTTCTTCACATGGGTTTTAAGCTATGTTGTAGCATCTCTGTTCTACTTAGTACCATTTTTCCCTCTCCATCGTTTGTCACTTTGTTGCACAGTTTAGTTATGAAAAGTCTAGACTTGGAAGAAAAACAATATCTTTGGAAGAGGTGTACCAATTATTTGTTTTCTGTAAAGTTCAGTTATGACGTCTATGCTATGAAACCCTCTATAATGCTCATAGTTTGACGTAAAAATAACCAAATACGTCAAAGCCTTCACTTGGTCAATATTTCTATAAAAGCAGTATTGCATAGAGGGTGTATTTTTTTTTTTCTTATGCCACCTGAATTGTAATCATCGCCATGTATATGTCATGCGGTGGTATTGCGGTCTTCAACTTGTATTGTCCATGCATATGCCTCTGATACTACATGGTGTGTAAAACCGCAAGAACCTTGAAGTAGCCCCCTCTGACTTTTCCCCTTGTTTTCCTGCAGCACCTCATTAGACTACTTGTTCTTCATTTGTTCAGTCTAATAAGTTCACGATGAGCTGATTAGCAGCAAATAACACTGAACAGAAGCTGCACAGGCGCTGAAGATCCATGCCATTTCCCTCTTCAGGTAATTCTTCTTGTGCCCCTAGTTCCTTGGCAACTGTGGATAACTCTCTTCAGATACTTGCAGCCTATATACATGCTTCAAATTCTATTTATTTTATCCTTCTACTTTAACAACTGTATTCAATGCCTACCCTAACTTGCTTGGGGAAAAGGCTTTGATGTTGCTTTTTAATAATTGTATTCAACAATATAACAACAACTTATTTTTGATCAAGCTGTGCACATTACAAGTGAGGGAGGAAGAAGCATTTTCAGGCCTTGTGTTTTCTCTTTTCAAATTTATATGCGCTAGCATAGCCTGGGCCTATTATATTAAAAGTGACATTAATATTTGATTTTGGGTGTCACTTCAATCACGATTTCTATATTTGCAGCTGTCATCGTGTCACCTTCTTATGAACCACGGTTACACCTGGTTAATTATGTGCATGTATGTGATGGATATATCCGTGTAAATAAACTCTCGCGGGGGGGGGGTCAGTTTCCGAGGGTGAGCTGTGCTGCTTGAGTCGCTTCTTAGGTCTGGTGAGCTACCTCCTGCATTAGTGTTATTTTTTGTGATTTGGCCTTGTTAAGTTTTTCTATTGTTTCTGCCGAGGGGTTCCCGTGGGAAATACACCGGCTCTTTTGCCTGTTTATCGTGTGTGTTATGTTGACCAGGTAGTGGTTGCTGTGCTTCTTCTTCTTCTGCTCCTTGCATTGGGCGGTGATCAGTTTACTTTGTGTGGTGTCTGCACTTGTATGTTCTAACTCTTAAGTTTGATTACAGTTATGCTAAGTGTCCCCGTTCTAGTTCAGTCAGGTTCTTTTTTGCGCTTGTACTTGTGCAGCGACTAAATCATGGTACTGGGGTTTTTTGGGCTTCCACTTCATGTTGGATAATGACTGCAGCTAGGATTTATTTCTTGTTTTTTTTTATCTTCATAAAGGTCTGATATAACCTTGATAGAGTGCACATGTAAATTCTAACTGAATGCTAATAATATGCCAAGTTTCCATTTTCTTTTATACGTCAAATACTGTCTCAGAACTCTTTTCAAAATATACAGCTGCTAATATATAGGTATTATGTAGGCCCAACTGTTCTATAGCCGAACCACGTTGGTGGGGACATGATATGTATGCCTCCTAGCAACATAAACAGCCCTTGCATATCAGCACATCTTTGCTCCTGTTTCAGGATGCTTAATTTTTGCCTTTTGCATTGCAGTATTTATTTCTACCTCTTATTGTTCTGAACTTATATTATTTGAGACTTTTGGGATGGTAAATATTGCTTTTTGCATTGTAGGATTGCTTTCCCCCTCTTATTGTTCTGAACTTATTTAGAAGAACCTTCAGCAATCTTGACAATATTCACACTTGATCAACCCAGAAGGTTCTATCATTTGGAGGTATTTTTGGTGAGTTCCCTGTACACTTTAACCTTTCTGTTTATCAACCGTGTTCTATTTGTTTGATCTCCAGAACTACATTAGTAGTTGAGAGGGATCCTTTCTATCATGAGTGAGTTAAGTTCACAAAACCGAGGAACGAGTGGTGCTTCTGCACACCAGATAGTTAATCAATGTTGCACTTACATTACTGAGGTAGTTACTTAATAGTGTTTGCTTAATCGTTTATTCTCCTCTTCTGCAACTTCTAGGTTTGCCTAATTTCTCACATATAAAGCTAATTCTTAATGGTTCTTAATTTTTATATACGGGTTCTGCCATATACTTTTCTACCTACTACCATTTTTTTTATCGGAATCTGATTATACTTTCGTCTTGGCTGCTGATTTTTACAATAACTACTTTAGGCTTCTATGATTATTCTATTTTTTATTCTTTGATGCTTTGTACTCCTAATTCCTAAAAATGTTTGTAAAATGTTTTTATTTCACGGTTCCTTAACAACACTTTCCGAACCTTTGTAAGTTAATATTGTTCTGTCGTGCTTATTCCCAGTTTTGTTTACCATTCAGTGGTGCTGGTTCTAGCTAGCTGTTTACATATTGTTGTGTATCCGGTAAAGCCAGCATAGATTACTTTTTTTTACCTATTACCGCCATACAGTTGATAGTTACGACCATTCTTTCCTAACTGTTGGCACCGCAACCTCACTAGCTATTCATACATTCCCACCTTTTATCTCAGATAAAGTCTGCGATACATAATATTGGCAGCATGAGGTTCTCGAACTGAGTGACATAACTTGTTTGCTCTTTCTGAATATGATGGTAAACAAACTTGTTCTAGGTAGACAGAAAATTTATAATTTTACTTCATGCTTAGGCTACTAATTTGATTAATGAACCAAACAGAACTTTATTGTCGTGTTGCAAAAAGAATACCACGCTTTGCCTGCTTTTTTCGTTGAAGAATTATTATTAATTGTTGCCCTTTGCTTGCTAAGAAATTTAAGCTGCATGGTAACACCATTTCTGTATATTGGCATCGAAATGCAGCATGCAAAGTTCATCTAACCATAGTCCCAGTCATCCATGCATGTCATTTCGATGTACTCCAATAAGATCTTTGGCTTAGAGCTGCAGTGTACTTAAGCTACATTATCCATTTTTTCTACCATAAGGAACGTGGTAGTAACATTAAGGAACGTGGGATCAATCCCAATTAACACCCTGATGTGAGTTGTGTCAACTATAAGGAACGTGGGATACCAGGCTAAAATATCTTGTGTACGTGTTGCTTTAGTAGTTTTTTTGCTCTTCATATGACCTACTATACACTTGTTTTTTAGCTGACACGTGAATTTATTGGTATGCAAGCTTCAAGGGAAATTCCATTCATATTTGCATTTTATTGACACTGAATTTATTGGTATGCAAGCTTCAAAGAGACCGCCTACGCACCACCTATCAAATGCCATATGCGCGCGCTAACCATCTGGAAATCCCCGCGGCTTCCTGCGGTGTCCCGTCGAATACGCTGGAAACTGATCGGATTTAAACTAGGGGTACACTTTTCGTTGCTCGATAAATTTTGGGAAAAATATTTTTAGGTCTACGACACATCATTTTATATGCTAAGTTTTATCCGTTTAGTGCGTTGGTAAACGGGTGCACCCGCGCGCCCGGTACGGCCATACCGCACCTCCCGGGGGCTTTTTTGGGCCAGATGGCAAACTGAATGTCATATTTGGATTCCTCTCATTTTTTAGGTTCAAAAGATGATATGGATGTTATATTTGGATTCCTATCATTTTTCTGATCGATTTAGACATATTATTTATCAGATTCTGATTTATGGATTTAAAAATATTAATTGTTCCATATTAAATAAAAACACAAAAAAATCATTTATTGTTATTTGAATTCTATATTATTATTACTTATATATTTATTGTTGTTTGCTTAAGTAATTTTTTGGAATTCAAAAAATAAAGAGCTGTGACATCACGTTTCAAGGGTTAATAGGAGTGATAAGGTAATATTATCAATAAGGTGTGATTTCTTTCATGGAAGCTAATCCGAAGGGAACCAGGAAGTTAAGCGTGCTGAGGCTGGAGTAGAGTGAGGATGGATGACCGATTGGAAAGTTGTAATTTAACTTAGAGTTAAGTGTAGAATTTATACTTCGAGTTCAAAGTGTGATAAACAAGTAAAAGAAAAAAAATAAGGAGAAAAAAAAATAATAATTTTTTTGATTTTTTTTAAAATTAAAATTTGAATATTCGAAATATACGCCGACGGCCTGTCTACGCCGAGGGCAAAAAGGCCTCCGCCAAGGCCCATCTAGCCCGAGGGGCTACGCCGACGGCTTGCGAGGCATACGCCGAGGGCAGCTGGTCGTCGGCGTCTCGGGGCGTTCCTGTAGTGAAAAGATTTTTTCTGGAACCTGTAGTTGGGTTCTGTGCAGGCAACTATTTCTCTTGATCTGCTTGAGGGCTCTCACAAGTTCATTGCTGACTGCTGTTCTTCATTCTCCTTAAACTTTGGAATTTACTCAAGTTCACAAGCAGTACAGTGAGTCCCTTGGCACCGTGTAAATCCAACAAAAGTTCGGGGGATGGTACAGATGACATCAGGGCATGGGTGAACATACACACAAGCTACAAGTTATTTTGGTGCAAGTTAACAACAAACATAGTAGTTCAAGCTACTGTCCCAATTTGAGGTCATTGTATAAAATTTCTATTATAAGAAAATAATGCGATGATTCCTTGCCATGAATAGCAAGGAAGGCTTCCCACAGGCGTCCATCATCCTCAAGCTTATTGCTGACCTTTTCTTTTACTGTAGATCTGATATTTGTTTGCCATGTCCATATATGGAATTTCTGTTCTGTTACTAACTCATGACAGACCTACATAGAGAAACATGCCGTGAGTTATAAGTTCAAAAGCATAAAAAAACGAAAAAAAAACTATTATACTCTGTTAAGTTGAGACATCCTTTTGGGAACGGAGAGAGTACAAGATATTTGAGCTAATCATCTAAAAAAAGAAAGTTAAGCTATGTTAGTTTACTAAGGACCGTTTAATAATTCTACATTTCTAATACACATATGTTAGTTTCGGCCCCGCTGAAACTATGTGAAACTCATGAGACCCGTGTACAGACAAGCAATATCATGATTGCCAGTTGCGAAAAGAGGTTCTGTTGTGGCTGCCCTACAACAAGCAAAAAAAAAAACAATGAAAAACAGAGCAATGCCGCTGAGTGTGCATAAAGTTCAGGTCCCTGGTACTGAGAGCATCTCCAGTCGCGTCCCCCAAACCGTCCCCCAAAGGGATTTGGGGCGCGCCGGACAAAAAAACGTTCCCAGCCGCGCGCCCCAAAGCCCTTTTTTGTCCGGCGCGCCCCGATACGGTGTCCGGCGCCCCGAGCCCGTCCCCGTCCCACGGGGGACGCTCCGGGGATGCCGGACACAACGAAGCGAGGCCAACCGACGCGGGCCCGACGCGTCGGCGGCACGGAAGGCTAAAACCCCGTCGCCTACCTTTGGTCAAGCGACGTTAATGGCGTCCCTGTTTTCCCGGGCGACGCGGGGACGCGTCTCGTCGTGCATGGCCGCGTGGCCGTCCGCGCCGGAGTTATTGCGTGCAACCACCCGCTCGCCGCCGCTGTTTTAAGACGCCCTCCAGTTAGCGCCGCTCATCCTTCTCGTCGCCGCCGCCTCCCCCTCCCAGATCCTCTCCTCGCTGCTCAAAAAATGTCGAGCTCGTCCTCCCGCAAGATCGCCGCGGCGAACGGCTTCGGCCGCGGCAGCCTCACCGTGGCGGAGGCGTGGGCGCCGTACCACGCCCGGTATCCGGTCCCGCCGGACGTGCGGCTGCCAAGCGGCGGCGGCCGGAAGATGGCCGTGAACGGCATTGGCATCCCGCCGCCGCCGAAGCCGGACACGCGGCAATGGCGGGACGCCATCAAGGCCCGTCGGGCTCAACTCACCGCCGAGGAGCGGGCGGATCCGACATGGGCGGCCAAGGACAACGACGGCGGTGGACGACGTACTTCAAGGCCAAGTACGACGTCGAGATGCACAGCACCGACGGGCTCATCGGCGGGCCCAACGAGCTGGAACGGGGAAGGCCGCGCCCGTTGCGGGGCGTTCCGGGCGCACCCTCGAGAACGTCATCCGCGGCCTCCGCAACGGCGCTCCGCGGCCGGAGATGCCGTCGTCGCCGCCGCCGTCTCCTCAATGGCAGCCGAGGAGGACGACGTACTCGTCCTCCTCGCACTCTTCTTCCTCGGGGCCGGCGCGATCGACGCCGTCGTCGTCGTACCGGTCGGCGCCGTATACCGTTCCCAAACGGGAGGTCAAGGAGGAACCGGCGACGCCCGTCAGCACGAGGCGTGGCGGTAGCGGCGGCGGGCGGCAGCAAGGGAGGCGCGGCGGCGCCCTCCTCATCCCGAGCCGGAGGTGAAGGAGGAGCCGGAGGAAGCGTCGCGGCGGCGGCGGCTGGCGGAGTACGAGCGGCGAGCGGCGGCTCATCGCCGGCGGCGACGACCCCGAGGACCGCCCGGGGCTGCGGGCGGCGTTCCCGGCGTCCATGGACGACAAGGACGCCCGGAGGGGCAACCTGGACGCGGCGATCGCCATGTCCATCCGCGACTCCGGCAAGCCGGCTGGTGGACCTCACCGACGACGGCGAGGCAGGACCAAGCGGCTTGGTGAAGGACGAGCCCGTGGACGAGCCCGTGGACGAGCGCGTCAAGCGGGAGGTCGTCACCGACGAGATGTACAACTTCCGAGCAGTACTACGACGCCTCCGGCCGCCGCAAGTGGTTCTAGATTAGGTTTAGTTTTAAAGTTAGTCAAATTTCGTTCGAATCTATGTAAGTTTGGACGAATCTAATCGAATCTAGTCAAGTTTAAAATTTGCGAAATTTTGTTTGGGGGACGCAACTGGGGAGCGACGTCCCCCAAACGCGGCACGAACGAAACACGTCCCCCAAACGCTCAATCCGGCGCGGTTTGGGGGACGGTTTGGGGGACGCGGCTGGAGATGCTCTGAGGCATGGGTTCATTGGCCATGGATAAAAAAACGAAAAAAAAACTATTTTTAATATTATCCATTTCAGTGTCCTTTTACTACTTGTGCACTAAAATACTATAATGATTGCAGACAAGCAATTATCATTGTTTTTTTTATCGGGAATTTCCCCCTTTTCTGTTGACCCACAGAAACAATATCTGGCGAGTTGCACCATAGAGATTTGAGACTAGCCACTTCATTTTTGCAACTCGTTCTCGAGCAACAAAAAGGAGGCTAAACTAAAACCATACTGCATTTACGCTGGTAACACAGTTCAAGAGATTTAACAAAATGCTCAGACTAAAGCCACAAGTACCCTCCGTCCCGGTTCACAGGGTTTACACGTATCTCTAGGTCATAAATTTAACAATGATAATGCAACATATGTATTACAAAATATACATCATTAGAAAGCTTAGATGTTCTACTTTCTAATGATATAATTTTTATATTATACAAATAATATTATATTAATCAAATTGACAACCTAGGGATACGCGCAAACTCTATGAACTGAGATGGAGGTACAAAAGTAGTAAATGAGAAAGAATCTTGCATTAATTACCTTCTTTCAAGCCTTTACGTCCAAGAGATTCGACAATGCTGATCCTACCTTGAACTGCTTTCTCCAGGCTGTCAACATACAGGAAGCCAATAGTTATTACTTGTGTCATTTAGCGTAATAGTTGTCCATGGTTCTCATTGGATGAATTATCAGATCTTTGGAGGGGTCGGGAAGGGAAAATACAAAGGAAAGTGGAGGATTATAACTGAAATGTCAGGGAACTCACCATTGTAAGAACAACGGGCAACTCTTTATCATTGTCCTTCGAGTATCCTCTAACATCACTAACTTCGACAGCTTCATTCACAATTCCGTTCCACACAAAAATCTTGTCTTTGCACTGCAAGTCTTCCGTTTGGTTTCCCTTAAGGATCCTTCTTACCTCGATTGGTTTTGTGGACTGTGGTGGCAGGATCCCTTCTCCCGGTTCCATTTTGTACCGCGCATAATTGTCTTTAGGAGACCATATACTGAAACCAACGATGTGGTCCGTAACGTTGGTTATTTTAAACATTCCTATAGACAAATGCACCGTGGACACCCTCTTGTTTGACAGGAAGGGGAAGGAGAGCTGGGGAGGATCAAACTGGATCAACTCGTCTGAGGTGCATAAGCTTGTCTGCAAAAAAAGGAAGTGGAAGAATATAATGCCGATGTTGATTATATTAATTGGTACTACATCATCTGTTTCTTCCTACGGAAGTAAACGAACCATCATTGACCAGATTCCTACCATGTAAATAGTGTACGGCAACAAGATCAGCCTACCAGCCAACTATACGGTGGTCGGCACCACATTAGTGGACATGCAATTTCAGGTTAGCTGACTGGTGGACCCAGACCTAGCCGATTGCTCTACTTTGATAAAGACAATAGATGTTCAAACTATTTCCAAAATGTTTTATTCTTTGGGATTTTGAGTAAAAGAAATCACAAGTCTAGAGGTGTGTGCGTAGCAAGACAAATGTCTCAACGGCAACAAATAAAAATAAGCAAGACGCGTTTTCATTGAGTATTAAATGTAGGGTGCTCCAAACAGTAGGAGAGGATATTTTACTAGCCACCTCGTGATTGCACCTGGTATCAATAGGGAGTAACTAAAATTTTAACGCATTCATTGCATAATTATCAAACTTACCTTATTATAAACAATTGGCAACTCTGTCATCCCTTCGTAATTAACATAGCCATGAATGTCACTGGCTTCTACACCTCTCCATAGTAAGAGCTTGTCTTCGCACTGCATGTCATGCTGTTGCTCCCTTTTTACAACGAGCTTTTGAGTAGACCGTGGTGGAATAACTCCAGTCTGAGGTTCTATGAAGTACCAGCCCA
Organism: Lolium rigidum; assembly: GCF_022539505.1. Lineage (NCBI taxonomy): Eukaryota > Viridiplantae > Streptophyta > Magnoliopsida > Poales > Poaceae > Lolium > Lolium rigidum. Next base: position 291,300,820 of record NC_061513.1, read on the forward strand.
TATTTGATTTGAAGAGATACCTTCCAAAAGCAACACAGTAATCCGTAATGTTAACTAAATTAACTGAAAACACCAACGGCTTGTTTGGAATGAAGGGGAGGCTGAGCTGAGGCGGGTCAAATCTGATCAGCTCACATGGGCTTGCCTGCCAAGGAAAAATACAGCCAAAGATTAAGTGGGCCCAGATAAATCATCATCAGCTCGCTTTGACTGACATATAAATCTATTATCAGGGACCATTCAAAATATACTACTACACATTGCGTAATTAGGAACTCACCTTTTTAGGAATCAAGGGCACTTTCTTACTCTCTTCCTCATCCATGTAACTGATGATGTCTCCAGTTTCCACACGGTCGGTCACAACACGGTTCCACACGAAGAAGCTTCCATTGGCCTCCATGTCTTCTAGTTCGCTTTCTTGTGTTGCCCATGCTAATATTACTTTTTTACTGGATCGTGGTGACAGGATTCCACTCCCTTGTGATCTTCTGTCCTGTTGTGCAACCCTTTGGAACCAATATGCATTGAAAGCAACGTAGAAATCTGTAGTGTTGATAACATTTACACTGAAAAACATTGTCTTGTTTAGCAAGAGGGGGATGCAGATTTCAGCGGGATCAAATTGGATCAGCTCATCTGAGATTGATGAGCTTCTCTGCAAAATGAACAGGATTTTCATGCAATGAGAAAACATATTCGATAACCAGTTTCGTCTGGAAAAAATAAAGTTGGACTAGAAGTATGTGGCCTATCAATCATCACAGAGAAAAGGATTCCCTATGGACAGGGCATTTTTGCTCCCGGGCACATATGTGCTCGTTTTGTGGACCATTCATGTGGTCTGGAGGCACGTGCCACTGTAATTCTTTAATCTGCCAGGCAAGGTTTGATGGACGGAGATTTTGGACTGTTTTGACGGTGGAACTGGTGGACCTATGGTACAGTACAGGTAGCTATGATGCATCCACTGCCTGCTGCATTTCTCGACCAGTCCAACCCCGATGACGCTGTCTCGCCACCGTGTGCGCCGGTGCCCGCCTTGCGGAGGCGGCTCGTCCTCGCATGCGCGTCGCGGCTGCCGCGTTTTCCGGTGCTGGTCCCTAGGGCGACGCGGTCGACAGCCTGACGCTCACTCTACAGACCAATGACGAACTGTCGTGGACGTGGCACCGGCGTCATTCACGGCGTATACCTGGGCTCCTGGAGTACAACAAGACCGCGCCGTTGCGCTTCACGCACTTCACGGCCAACGCTGGCGCTGGGTGCGTGCACAAGGTTGACCTCGACGCTGCTCATGACGTGCATAGGCCACCGCTCCAATAGGCCATCTGCGACCGCACCGACATCAACCTGGGCTCGCCCCTCGCCGGAGGTCAGGGATCATCGGCGCCAGCCCCGACAGCGACATGCTACTCTGCACCGGCGACCGCCTCCGCGTCGTTGCCAGCTCCCTCAACCTCCCATTCCGCTTCCACCCGATGCTCCTCCCCTGCATGGCCAATGTCGCAGTCGCAGCCGACCCGACCACCTTCCTTGAGCTGCACGCCTGCACCTAGAAGAGATGCCGGCACCCGGCAACCGCATGATGTACCTACGCAGGCTTTCACGGGATGGTGAGTGACCATTAAATGAGCACTGCGGTGGTTACGGACTTACGGTAGCCGAGAGAGAAAAAAGCGTTAGTGGAGGAGACAACGGCGATGACCTGCCGCTGTGGGTGGCTGCGGCTATGGACTTCTACTAGGATGTGTTCGATGTGCTAGAGGCTGATGCCACCGGACAGCCGCCGCGCGCGGCGCAGAGCATGCTCGCGGTTGTGCATGTGCGGCTCTTGCGCGGCGCAGGGCTCTGGGAGAATTCTTTTTTTTTTGAAACGAAGGCAAAAGCTTTGCCTTATCCATTAATTAAGAAGAAAGTGTCCGGTTAATTTGCGGGAAACCGGACTAAAACCATACAACATGACACCACATGGTCATGCCCACTCTCGCCACAAGGACAAGCCCACTCAAACACACCGATAAAACAACGGACGACACAGTCGCCGAGACCTGCCAACCTCCCAACCAAGCCAGAGAGAAGACGCCGTGACTACTATGAGGAGAGCAGACACGGGACACTCCAACATAGCTGAAGAAGACGAAACTACAATAGAACTGCGCGAAATCAACCTTGTCGCCCACGCGGCACGAGGTCAATGTCCTCAACACTGTCAAGCTCGGGGCCGCCACCCCGACATCCAAGTACCCCACCACGCCCGGCGTAGACCACCAACACCACCTTCCGGGACCACCATCCCGATATACCACCGCTCGCACTCCGAGCCATGACGCCGCACGACACAGCAACCCGCAGCCCAAGCTGCACAGAGCAAACCGCTCGCAGACCACGGCCGCCGCACCAACATCCGGGGCCGCCGCCCCGACATAAACGTCAAACCGCCTCCGCTGAGACGCGCCGACCGAGCCGACAACCTCGCCGCACTGGCGACACAAGATTATCACCCAAGCCATGCAAGCAACAAATCCGCCTCGTGAAGCTGTTGCCCACCATGGTTCCCAAGGCCGCCGCCTCGACGCACAAGCATCAACCACTCGGGGCCGCTGCCCCAACATCCACAAACCGAGGTCGCGTCAATGAACACCACCAGCTACCACAAGACTCTCCAATTGGTGCCGACTCCAAGAACGAGGCCCCAAGGGGTGAGTGACGCGTGGCGCCACCCTCGTCTGATCCCGGGCGGGATCTGAGGTTTCCCCCGGAGTTCACCCAAGTGGAAGGAGAAAGCAAGCACCTCAACGACGTCTTCAAGAAGAGAGCGGCGCCAACGAGCGTCGCCGTCGTCTGTCCTGGCTAGAGGCCAGGAGCAATGCCTTAGCCCGGCGCTGCATCGCCCACCACCGGATCATGGACCAACTGCGCCACCACTGCCATTCCATGCCCAACGCTCGCCAGCACCCTCTTGCTGCAAACGACCCCTCCACCTCTCATCGCTGCTGTCCACCATGGGCATAGCCGCAGCAGCACCTCGCTCTGCCACAAACACGCCCAGCACTTTGTACCAAAATTGCACATCGCGCCCACCGCAGCGGCGCCGCCGCGCCGCCTTTCCTGGAACCGTGGCACACCGCCACCACCACGGCCACACCCAACCGACGCAGCACGCCCACCGGGAACTCTCCCGGCAGCTGCCGCCGACACCCGCCGTGGCCAGCCAACGCAGAAACGGCCGCCACATCCAGATCGGAGCGTGCGAACGCCCGATCCGCGAGCAGCAGCACTCCACGCAACATGAGCTCGAAGGTGCGTGTAGATCGAAGAGCCGCACCACCACCGCGTCCCGGGGCCGCCGCCCCGGCGTCCTGCGCCGGCGAGCCGCCAGCCGCCACCCCAGACGCACCCGACGACCCCCGGAGCCACCAGCAGAAAGAAAATCCGCCCCGGCACCTTCGGCAGCGGGGGGGCCGCCGCCACCGCGGCGTATGGCCGGCGGCAGCGACAGCGAGCGGAGGGGCGCGGGGAGACCTGGAAGGTGCGGCGTAGTCGCCTCCGGTGTCGCCTGGGGCAGCGACACGGGAGACCTCTTTCTACTCAGGATAAAAAGTGAAGTTGCTGGGAGAATTCTCGCGGCTGTACATGTGCGGCTCTTGCTACAGCTGCACTACTCGTCGGAGAGGGCTCCAGGCAGTCCAGGTGTTTCCACGATTTATGTACCAGCAACGTCCGTCAAGACATACAACCTGAGTACCACCTACCTCACAGGAAACGAGTGGTCTATAAATCGAGCTCATCTATGCTCGAGATCAGAATAGCATTTCCCATTCCCTATTCATTTGAATACTTGGAGCATCTCCAATAGTTGTCCCCATCTGTGGGGGTTTGCCAAATAAATAGGAAAAAATGCCACCTTCCCCAGCTGATGTAGCCATCTTATCAACTGACATGTTGGGACGCATTGGTCAGTGGGTCCCTTCTTTTGTTTTGTTTACATGCAGCTGACCGAACCTGCCGCTCTGTTTTCCCTCCTCTGGTACTAAGAGCATCCCCACTCGTTGGCGCTCCCCACGCCCAAATCCGGTGAAATTTTTGTTCGGATTGGATCAATTTTTGGTATGGGGGCAGTATATTTCCAGTCGTGTGCTCCCCAAGCGGCGTTTCTCGGGGAAAAAGAGGATGACCCGGGGAGTCCGGACGAAAGAGGAGACACGTGGGCGTGGGCGGTTGGTTTTGCTCCATTCGGAGTCCCCGAGCGCTCCCGGAGGGCCGGGATGGCGTGGGATCACCGGATGAATTTAGGCCCAAATTCGGACGAAATCGCGGAACCGGGGGCGCAACTGGACCGGATTTCGCCGTCCGGATGTAAAAAACGGCTCGTGGGGGATTCTCGGGGAGACGAGTGGAGATGCTCTAATCTTCTCCCTCCCGCCGATAGATGTGAACTGATCGGGTGGGGTCAGGGTTAGGAGCATGTCGCTCCTGGAGCTCGCCTGGCCACTGGTATGGCTTGAGAAGAGCAACTCTTTGTCCATGTCGGTTGGGACGCGGCGGCGGAGATGGCTAGAGCCGAGATCGTCCTCGTCCATGGTAGGCAGGAGGCAGCTTAGAGGGCCGGAGCCGAGCTCGCCCTCTTCCAGGACGGGCGATAGGTAGGCAATCGGCCAGAGCAAGCTCACCCTCGTCCCTGTCGACCGTGGAGTGCGGGATTTGCTTGTATCATGCGGGGAATAGGAGCGGGAGAGGTGACCGGAAGCATATGAGCATGAGGAATTGATGTGGACAAGCGAAATCATAACAACAGCGATGCTTGACCACGAGAGAGAGAGAGAGAGAGAAAGAGAGAGAAAGAGGGATGGTCGATTACAGGCATCTCCAATGGTGTCCGTGGACTGTCCGCCAGCAGCACCCAACGGCGCGACAAACATGTACGGTTTGGCCATTTTTATTGAAACTACGAGCATCTTTATTGATCCCTTATAATTTAGATTCCTATCCGGCCAAATATGATTTAGATTAGTATATTTACTCTTTTAAACTTTTATCTATTCTAACGGCCACTAAATTTAGAGGAGTAAACCCAAATTTACATGAATTCATCTTGATTTCATTATAAAGTTGATTCAAACTAGTACATAAACATACTTAAAATATAAAATAAAGTCTAGACTAAAACTCAAAATCATCATCACTGCTCAAAAACATCTCGTCGACGACTTTTTTTTAATGAAGTCGTCGTTGACGTCGAAGACGAAGACGGCTTGGCTCCAGTGTCCCTCGCGGCGGCCTTCACGGCCTTCTTCACAGCGTAGCCGACGGCCGCAGCGGTGCCGCTTCCCGCGCAGCGCGCTCGGGATGCTTCACGGAGCTCCTCGTGAGCTTCCCGGTCCTCCCGCGCGGCGGTCGGTGTCTAGAGCATCCCCTGTCCACGGCCTACGCCGCCTAGTGGAACGCGTCGAGCCAATGGTGCGGTCGGTGATCTCTCACACCCATGTGCCCCGCGAGCGTTGGCTCACGCCATGGTACTTCGGCGGCGGCGGCCGCAGTGGGGGAGGCTCGACGCGTTCCACGAACCGGCGCGAGACAATGAAGCATCGAGGGACGAGTGTCCGCCTCGATACGCCATGAGCCAAGCACAACATAGGGGAGTGGCGGCGCCCATGTGTGGCCATGCATGGCAGCCGCCGGAAGGGGCTAGAATTGGCGGAGGGGCGCCGGCTGGTGGGAGAGGTGGCTGGGAAGATGAGAGGTGGGTAGTGAAGAAGGGGAGAAATTATACTAAACCATCGTTATGTCAATTAAATATAAGGGAGCGTGACATGGTTGAGTATAATTTTTACTCCTCTAACGGTTATAAAAGATCAGTTAGGCGCTAGTTAGATAAGTAAAACCGAACTAAATAAAAAGTACTTGCAAATTCAAATATAACATATTTTAAACTTAAATATAACATTAATATAAATTTATTTTAAAAAATTAAATAGACTGAAATTTATTAAACCTCAAACTAGGGTTCTGGTATTCTACTCGTCCCTCAAATCAATGACGATAACCACTGGCGTTGATGCCAATGATAGTGGTGCCTCTATTTGCAAAGTGTCGAGCTAGGCTTCCAACCCCTGATAAATCTGTTCGTTTCGAGAGGGCATCACCGTTGGCTCCCCCACCGCCAAGGTGCACTCCTCCAAAAGGCATGCACCCAGATCTTGTTGTCGTTCTTCGCGACATCTGCGTTGTTGGAGTGGGTGGGCAATACAATCTCGTGGAACCATGTTGCAGTCAGCTTGATGGAAAATAAGTGTCGCCATCTCCCGTGGTCGCCGGCGAGGCTCATGTCCCACTCCAGCAAGTCGATGGCGATGGCAAGTTCATGTGTTGCTATGATGTCATGGTCGCCCATCGGGCAGGAATGCGTGGGCTGCGCTCTTGGCATGTTGTTGGCGCCAGCAGTCGAACCCTATTTGGATTTAAGAGCATCTCCAGCCGCGTCCCCCAAACCGTCCCCCAAAGCGCGCCGGATCGAGCGTTTGGGGGACGTGTTTTGTTCGTGCCGCCTTTGGGGGACGTCGCTCCCCAGCCGCGTCCCCCAAACGCCGCCCCCAAACATTAAAAGTACTTTTTTTGGCTAGAAAAAACTATTTACTAATATTCAAATCGGTTGAACATAAACAAATTATATATAAAACTTCGGAAAAATATAATAAAATACATATAAACTATCTACTTCTTCTTCTTCGCCGATGGCCCCGCCTCGTCGTCGTCATCACGGTGGAGCTTCCTGCTCGTCACCTCTTCCGAAGAGGCGGTGTCGGCGCCCGACGCGTCGGAGTCCTCCTCGTCGTCGGCGGTGCTCGTCGACTGCGCCTTCGCCTTGGCCTTGGCCTTGGCGGCCTTGGCCGCCTTCGCCTTCGCACGGGCCACCGCCGCCGCCGCGTCCTCGCTCTCTTCTTCCTCCGCGTCCTCCTCCCAGCCCAGCCATTCCTCCTCGCTGTCAACTGGCGGCGGGGAATCGTCGCCGCTGCTCGGCGTCTGGCTCTCTCCCACCAATGGCGCCGGCCAGCGGGCTTTCCTCGCCGGAGGTGTCGGATGGGAGCCGGGAGATGTAGCTCATCGTCGCTGGAGGTGTCGGATGGAGGCTTGGATGAATGGTGGCGTGCGTACGGCGTACGTACGGGTCTTATTGAGCGCGGATGAACGGCGGCGCAGAAGTCGAAGAGAGCAGCGGTTGCTCTTCCGAGGAGTCGGCGCTCCATTCCGGCGGGGTTGGCGCGTCGTCGACGCGGTTGCCAATGCGACGGTTCCGCTTCCTGGCAACTGCACCGTCGCTACGTATGTGGCGGTTGAGCGTCTGAGCCGCTGATGGGTCGGGCCCGCGCTTCCTCGCCTCTCATTTCGTTGTGTCCGGCGTGCCCGGTGCGTCCCCTGTGGGACGGGGACGGGCTCGGGACGCCGGACACCGTATCGGGCCGCGCCGGACAAAAAGGGCCTTTGGGGCGCGCGGCTGGGAACGTTTTTTTGTCCGGCGCGCCCCAAATCGCTTTGGGGGACGGTTTGGGAGACGCGACTGGAGATGCTCTAAGTGCCACCCCGTGTGAGGCGAAAGGCAACGCAATGAGGTCCTCCTCACCAGTAAGAGCATCTCCAGCCGTTTGGGCTCCCCACGCCCAAATCCGGCGATATTGTCGTTCAGATTGGAGGAAAATTTAGTCTGGGGAGGCCCAATTTCCCAGCCGCGAGTCCAGGATGGATCTAACGGACTTCGGTGAATTCAGACAAAATTGGCGAGTTCGTTCAAACATAAGCAAAATTTAATGATATTTAACATATAGGGACGAGTTGTACATAAATAGGCCGAATTCGTACATATATTTGAATTCGGCGATTGGCAAACTAAAACTTAAACTAAAAAACGGCCTACTACATGCCGAAATGGCGGTAGAAGGACGTGTAGTCGCCGCCGTCGTCGTCGTCGCTCGAGCCGGCGTTGTCCCGGGCGGCGGCGCCTCGTACCGGCCGGCTCGTGCCCCGGCCGGCGTCGCCGGCGCGTGGCGGCGATGGACGGTAGATGTCGTCGTCGGCCGCTCTCCTCGAGCTTCACCACCTCCCCGGGCGCGGCGTTCCTAGCGGCGGATGGTCCGGCGGCGCGGGCGGCGAGTTGACGCGCGACAGCCGGATCCGGCAGCCGCCGCTGCTGCTCCGCCTCCTGGCGCTCCCAGTCCCGCCTGGACCACTCCAGTGCAGCGTCCTCGGGGAGGCTGTTGTCGGCGGGCACCAGGCCCTTCAGGGACCTGGCGATCGCCTCCGCCACCGCGGAGTCCTCCGCGCGCTTCGCCTCCTCCTCGGCGAGCTGGTTTGCGGCGGCCTCCTTCTTCGACGACTTCCTCTTCCGCCCACTCTGCGGAGAGGAAGGCTGGTCGCGGATGACGAGGGCGCCGCCGCTGCGCCCTCTCGGTCGGCGGTGGCGAGGCCGGTTCCTTCTTGACCGTCGAAGGAGACGCCCACTCCTGCTTGACGGTGGCCGGCGTCGCCCCGCCGGACCTGGACGCTGACCGCGAGCCAGACGAGGAGGAGGATGGCGCCATCCTCCTCGACATCCAGGAACTACCGTGCCGGCGCGACACGGTAGTCGCCACCAGCGGTGGCATCCCAGGACGGGGAAGTTCCCGTCCTCGATGTGTGCGGCCGAACTACCGCGTCTATCCCGAGCACATTCTCGAGGGTGCGGCCAGGCGCGCTCCACCATCGGCGGCGGCCGGCGGCGTTATTCCTTGCCGGAGGAGGAGGAGGGCCGTCGTACGCCCGGAGTTCGCGTTCATACCTGCGCCGGAAGAACGCGATCCACGATTCGTGGTTGTCGGGGAAGAAACGTGGATCCGCGTGCTGCTCGTCACTGAGAGTGACGAGTACCTCGTTGATTGCCGTTTCGAGTAAGTCCCCACCCGTTGGCGGTGGCGGGATCGGCACGCCGCCTGCGCTCTGCCTCCATCCCCCGGGTGCGCGGAAGTCCGGCGGCGCCGGGTAGCCCGCCGCGTGGAGGAGCCGTCCCTCCCATTGGTGGAGAGAGCGGTGGCCGAAGCCGTTGTTGGCCGCACCGTCGTTCGCCATTGCTACCTCTTTCGAGTTCGGGGAAGATTTGGTGGAATGCGAGAGAGGTGAATGCAGGGTAGACGCGGTAGTTCGGCGATAAATAGAGGTAGGCGCGCGTGATACCGAGGCGACGGCATTAACCTCGCCGCGTGGAAGCTATGCGTCCGGCAAATACTAACCGGCGGCAGGCTTTTACAGCGCGCGGAAGACGATGCGATGATGACGACGATCGGTATCTCTCGCCGACAAGTTGGGGCCACCAGACGCGCGGGAAGTTTCCTCGATGTTTCGTGCGCTTTCGTTTCGTCCGGAGTCCCCGACCGCTCCCCGAGGGGCCGGGGATGGCGTGGGATCGCCGGATGATTTTAGGCCCAAATCCGGACGAAATCGAGGAACCGGGGGCACGACTGGGCCGAATAACGCCGTCCGGATTGGAAAAACGTCGCTCGGGGGCCTAGTCGGGGAGACGAGTGGAGATGCTCTAAGGGATTTCAGCACCTCGACTCACCTCGGTCGTACCCCGCGCACCGTTCTACGAACGGAGCACATCCTCGCAGGTGACGAAGTAATTGCGTGGAAAGTAGCCAAAGCGGCACGACATGGTAGAGTCGATGTGGAAATGTGAGTGGATTTTGTGGGGGACTAAGAGCATCTTCAACAGGCTCGCTAAAACGCTGGCGCCGGCATAAAAACTGCCGGTTTGCAGCCGCGGGAGGAAAAGTGGCCCTCCAGCAGGCGCTGCAAATCGCGCGGCGCTGTAAAAATTTTAGGGCGCGGGCGGGTTTGCGCTATCGCGAGCGGCATAGTTTGTGCGCCGGCTACAGCGCGCGGCATCGCTCGTCCACGCGCGAAAAAAACCTCGCGCTGAAACTTCCCCTTCCGCGTCGCCGCCCGAGCGCCCAATCCGTCGTCTCCGCGCGGCCGTCGGCGCAATCTCGACGATGGACAGTTCCTCCGGCAACCCACCGACTCCTCCCTACTCCGTCCCACCCTCCGCCGCCGCCGCGCCACCAAATGCGCCAAACCCTAGCAGCGGCGCCGACGGCGCCAACACAACGGCAACTGCGCGCGCGCTCTTCGTCCCGCCGCGCGGGGCGCTGCACGCAGGCGCAGCCGCCGCGCAGGGAGCTGTCAACGCGCGGGCCGCGCCGAGGAGGGGGGAGGCGCCGTCGACCAAACGGCCGTCCATCGGTGCCGCCTCCGTCGCGCCGCCTGATGTCTACGTTCCCCCTCCTTTCCTGTAGACAGTGTTGGGCCTCCAAGTGCAGAGGTTTGTAGAACAGCAGCAAGTTTCCCTTAAGTGGATACCCAAGGTTTATCGAACTCGAGGAGGAAGAGGTCAAAGATATCCCTCTCATGCAACCCCGCAACCACAAAGCAAGAAGTCTCTTGTGTCCCCAACACACCCAATAGGTGCACTAGTTCGGCGAAGAGATAGTGAAATACAGGTGGTATGAATAAGTAGTAGCAACGGTGCCAGAAAAGTGCTTGGCGTGTAGTTGATGGTGGTGGTATTGCAGCAGTAGTAACGCAGTAAGACAGTAAACAAGCAGTAGTAACACAGTAGTAGTAAACAAGCAGTAGTAACTCAGCAGTATTTAGGAACAAGGCCTAGGGAATAGACTTTCACTAGTGGACACTCTCAACATCGATCACATAACGAACGGATAAATGCATACTCTACACTTTTGTTGGATGATGAACACATTGCGTAGGATTACACGAACCCTCAATGCCGGAGTTAACAAGCTCCACAATAATGCTCATGTTTAAGTAACCTTTAGTGTAAGATAGATCAACGCTACTAAACCAAGTACTAGCATAGCATGCACACTCGTCACCTTCATGCATATGTAGGAGGAATAGATCACATCAATATTATCATAGCAATAGTTAACTCCATAATCTACAAGAGATCACGATCATAGCATAAACCAAGTACTAACACGGTGCACCCACTGTCGCCTTTACACACGTGGAGGAGGAATAGAACTACTTTAATAACATCACTAGAGTAGCACATAGATAGTAGTGATACAAACTCATATGAATCTCAATGAGATCATTGTATTGAAGTACATGGAAGAGAGATGAACCACATAGCTACCGGTACAGCCCCGAGCCTCGATGGAGAACTACTCCTCCTCATGGGAGCAGCAGCGGTGATGAAGATGGCGGTGGAGATGGCAGCGGTGTCGATGGAGAAGCCTTCCGGGGGCACTTCCCCGCTCCGGCAGGGTGCCGGAACAGAGATCCTGTCCCCGGATCTTGGCTTCGCGATGGCGGCGGCTCCGCAGGTTTCGTGGGTTTCGTCAATTGGTATCGGGTTTTCCGATCCAGGGGCTTTATATAGGCGAAGAGGCGGCGCGAGAGGGCCGACAGTGGGGCCACACCATAGGGCGGCGCGCCCCCTTGGCCGCGCCGGGGTAGGGTTTGGTGGCCCCGCCTCCCTTCTCTCGGCGGTTCTCGTGTGTTCCGGATGCTTCCGGTAAAATAGGAACCCGGGCGTTGATTTCGTCCGATTCCGAGAATATTTCGTTACTAGGATTTCGAAACCAAAAACAGCAGAAAACGAGAACCGGCACTTCGGCATCTTGTTAATAGGTTAGTTCCGGAAAATGCACGAATATGACATAAAGTGTGCATAAAACATGTAGATAACATCAATAATGTGGCATGGAACACAAGAAATTATCGATACGTTGGAGACGTATCGGCATCCCCAAGCTTAGTTTCGCTCGTCCCGAGCAGGTAAAACGATAACAAGGATAATTTCTGGAGTGACATGCCATCATAATCTTGATCATACTATTTGTAAAGCATATGTAGTGAATGCAGCGATCAAAACAATGTATATGACATGGGTAAACAACTGAATCATAAAGCAAAGACTTTTCATGAATAGCACTTCAAGACAAGCATCAATAAGTCTTGCATAAGAGTTAACTCATAAAGCAATAATTCAAAGTAAAAGCATTGAAGCAACACAAAAGAAGATTAAGTTTCAGCGGTTGCTTTCAACTTGTAACATGTATATCTCATGGATAATTGTCAATGCAAAGCAATATAACAAATGCAATATGCAAATATGTAAGAATCAATGCACAGTTCACACAAGTGTTTGCTTCTTGAGGTGGAGAGAAATAGGTGAACTGACTCAACAATAAAAGTAAAAGAATGGTCCTTCAAAGAGGAAAGCATCGATTGCTATATTTGTGCTAGAGCTTTGATTTTGAAAACATAAAGAGAGCATAAAAGTAAAGTTTTGAGAGGTGTTTGTTGTTGTCAACGAATAGTAGCGGGTACTCTAACCCCCTTGCCAGACAAACCTTCAAAGAGCGGCTCCCATTTTATTTTATTTTTGGATGGCACTCCTTCCAACCTTTCTTTCACAAACCATGGCTAACCGAATCCTCGGGTGCCTGCCAACAATCTCATACCATGAAGGAGTACCTTTTTATTTTAGTTTTATTATGATGACACTCCTCCCAACCTTTGCTTACACAAGCCATGGCTAACCGAATCCTTCGGGTGCGGTCCAACAATCACATACCATGGAGGAGTGTCTATTTTTGTTAATTAATTTGGGACTGGGAATCCCATTGCCAGCTCTTTTTGCAAAATTATTGGATAAGCGGATGAAGCCACTAGTCCATTGGTGAAAGTTGCCCAACAAGATTGAAAGATAAACACCACATACTTCCTCATGAGCTATAAAACATTGACACAAATAAGAGGTAATAAATTTTGAATTGTTTAAAGGTAGCACTCAAGCAATTTACTTTGGAATGGCGGAGAAATACCATGTAGTAGGTAGGTATGGTGGACACAAATGGCATAGTGTTGGCTCAAGTATTTGGATGCATGAGAAGTATTCCCTCTCGATACAAGGTTTAGGCTAGCAAGGTTGTTTGAAACAAACACAAGGATGAACTGGTGCAGCAAAACTCACATAAAAGACATATTGAAAACATTATAAGACTCTACACCGTCTTCCTTGTTGTTCAAACTCAATACTAGAAATTATCTAGACCTTAGAGAAACCAATTATGCAAACCAAATTTTAGCATGCTCTATGTATTCTTCACTAATAGGTGCAAAGTATATGATGCAAGAGCTTAAACATGAGCACAACAATTGCCAAGTATCACATTACCCAAGACATTATAGCAATTACTACATGTATCATTTTCCAATTCCAACCATATAACAATTTAACGAAGAGGAAACTTCGCCATGAATATTATGAGCTAAGAACACATGTGTTCATATGAACCAGCGGAGCGTGTCTCTCTCCCACACAAGCATGATGTAATCCAATTTATTCAAACACAAACAAAAACAAAAGCAAACAAACAGACGCTCCAAGAAAAAGCACATAAGATGTGACCGAATAAAAATATAGTTTCAAGAGAAGGAACCTGATAATTTATCGATGAAGAAGGGGATGCCTTGGGCATCCCCAAGCTTAGACGCTTGAGTCTTCTTAATATATGCAGGGGTGAACCACCGGGTGCATCCCCAAGCTTAGAGCTTTCACTCTCCTTGATCATAGTATATCATCCTCCTCTCTTGACCCTTGAAAACTTCCTCCACACCAAACTCGAAACAACTCATTAGAGGGTTAGTGGACAATAAAAATTAACATGTTCAGAGGTGACACAATCATTCTTAACACTTCTGGACATTGCATAAAGCTACTGGACATTAATGGATCAAAGAAATTCATCCAACATAGCAAAAGAGGCAATGCGAAATAAAAGGCAGAATCTGTCAAAACAGAACAGTCCGTAAAGATGGATTTTATTAGGCCACCAGACTTGCTCAAATGAAAATGCTCAAATTGAATGAAAGTTGCGTACATATCTGAGGATCATGCACGTAAATTGGCATAATTTTCTGAGCTTCCTGCAGGGCAGTGGGCTCAGATTCGTGACAGCAAAGAAATCTGGAACTGCGCAGTAATCCAAATCTAGTACTTACTTTTCTATCAACGGCTTAACTTGGCACAACAAAACTCAAAACTAAGATAAGGAGAGGTTGCTACAGTAGTAAACAACTTCCAAGACACAAATATAAAACAAAGTACTGTAGCAAAATAACACATGGGTTATCTCCCAAGAAGTTCTTTTCTTTATAGCCATTAAGATGGGCTCAGCAGTTTTAATGATGCACTCGCAAGAAATAGTATTTGAAGCAAAAGAGAGCACCAAGAGGCAAATTCAAAACACATTTAAGTCTAACATGCTTCCTATGAAGAGGAATCTTGTACACAAATGAATTCATGAAGAACAAAGTGACAAGCATAAGAGGATAAAACACGAGTAACTTCAAGATTCTCAACATAAAGAGGGGAAACTTAATATTATTAAGATGCATATAACCATATTTCCCTCTCTCATAATAACTTTCAGTAGCATCATTGATGAAATCCACAATATAACTATCAAATGAAACATTCTTATCATGAGTCTCATGCACAAAATTATTACTACTCCCAACATAAGCATAATCAGTTTTATTAGTTGTAGTGGGAGCAAATTCAACAAAGTAGCTATCATTATTATTCTCATCAAGTGTAGGAGGCATATTGTAATCATAATCAAATTCACTCTCCATAGTAGGTGGCACCAAAAGACCACTATCATTATAATCATCATAAATAGGAGGCAAAGTATCATCAAAGAAAATTTTCTCCTCAATGCTTGGGGGACTAAAAAGATCATGAAAACCAGCTTCCCCAAGCTTAGAACTTTCTATATCATTATCAACAATGGTGTTCGAAACGTTCATACTAATATTACTACCAACATGCAAAGAAGATTTCATAGGTTTTTTAATTTTCGCATCAAACAATCCATGTTTTAAATCAGGAAATAGAATAAGAAGCTCACTGTTGTCCATTATGCCAAACTAGTGTAAACAAGAAACAACAAGATGCAATTGCAGGATCTAAAGGAAATAGCTTCGAGCACACACAACGGCGCCAGAAAAATACTTTACCTGGGACCGGAGTATGAGAGCCTTTTACCTTTCTTCCCCGGCAACGGCGCCAGAAAAGTGCTTGATGTCTACGTTCCCCCTCCTTTCCTGTAGACAGTGTTGGGCCTCCAAGTGCAGAGGTTTGTAGAACAGCGGCAAGTTTCCCTTAAGTGGATACCCAAGGTTTATCGAACTCAGGGAGGAAGAGGTCAAAGATATCCCTCTCATGCAACCCTGCAACCACAAAGCAAGAAGTCTCTTGTGTCCCCAACACACCCAATAGGTGCACTAGTTCGGCGAAGAGATAGTGAAATACAGGTGGTATGAATAAGTAGTAGCAACGGTGCCAGAAAAGTGCTTGGCGTGTAGTTGATGGTGGTGGTATTGCAGCAGTAGTAACGCAGTAAGACAGTAAACAAGCAGTAGTAACACAGTAGTAGTAAACAAGCAGTAGTAACTCAGCAGTATTTAGGAACAAGGCCTAGGGAATAGACTTTCACTAGTGGACACTCTCAACATCGATCACATAACAGAACAGATAAATGCATACTCTACACTTTTGTTGGATGATGAACACATTGCGTAGGATTACACGAACCCTCAATGCCGGAGTTAACAAGCTCCACAATAATGCTCATGTTTAAGTAACCTTTAGTGTAAGATAGATCAACGCTACTAAACCAAGTACTAGCATAGCATGCACACTCGTCACCTTCATGCATATGTAGGAGGAATAGATCACATCAATATTATCATAGCAATAGTTAACTCCATAATCTACAAGAGATCACGATCATAGCATAAACCAAGTACTAACACGGTGCACCCACTCGTCGCCTTTACACACGTGCAGGAGGAATAGAACTACTTTAATAACATCACTAGAGTAGCACATAGATAGTAGTGATACAAACTCATATGAATCTCAATGAGATCATTGTATTGAAGTACATGGAAGAGAGATGAACCACATAGCTACCGGTACAGCCCCGAGCCTCGATGGAGAACTACTCCCTCCTCATGGGAGCAGCAGCGGTGATGAAGATGGCGGTGGAGATGGCAGCGGTGTCGATGGAGAAGCCTTCCGGGGCACTTCCCCGCTCCGGCAGGGTGCCGGAACAGAGATCCTGTCCCCGGATCTTGGCTTCGCGATGGCGGCGGCTCCGGCAGGGTTTCGTGGGTTTCGTCAATTGGTATCGGGTTTTCTCGATCCAGGGGCTTTATATAGGCGAAGAGGCGGCGCGAGAGGGCCGACAGGGGGCCACACCATAGGGCGGCGCGCCCCCCTTGGCCGCGCCGGGGTAGGGTTTGGTGGCCCCGCCTCCCTTCTCTCGGCGGTTCTCGTGTGTTCTGGATGCTTCCGGTAAAATAGGAACCCGGGCGTTGATTTCGTCCGATTCCGAGAATATTTCGTTACTAGGATTTCGAAACCAAAAACAGCAGAAAACGAGAACCGGCACTTCGGCATCTTGTTAATAGGTTAGTTCCAGAAAATGCACGAATATGACATAAAGTGTGCATAAAACATGTAGATAACATCAATAATGTGGCATGGAACACAAGAAATTATCGATACGTTGGAGACGTATCACCGCCGAAGAAAGCGAAGGCGCCTTCCTCCCGCCGGCCGCAACCGCCTCCTCCTCCGACGAACCAGACGCCTCCTCCTCCTCCACCTCCGACGAGTCAGCCGGCGCCTCCGTCCGGCAGCCGCGCGGGCGCACATACGGTACATGATGAAATGCCCGAGAGGTAAAAAACACTACTTTTCATCCAAATTGTAGTTTAGATGCATACCTAGCCGGATAATAATGAATTTCATTGCAATGTAGAGTCGATGATGACACATTCATGGAGACGATGAATGTTGGATCTTCGTTCATGCATGATGAAGGCGCCGATGGAGAGGAGGAATATGAGGATGTAGATGAGGAAGGAGAAGGGTTGATTGAACCTCGCCATCCCGGTCGGTCGGCCAACTACACCATAGCGGAGGACAAGTTGGTTTGCAAGACGTGGTTGACAATTGGAATGGATCCAACAACCGGTACCGATCAAACAAGAGAAACATATTGGATGAGGATGACAGAGTACTTCAACACACACAACACAAGTGGGAACGAGCGAACCATGCGCTCACTTCGGTCCCGTTGGTCCGGCATCAACACCGATTGCCAAAAATGGGCGGGCGTGCAAGCCAACGTCGATGTTCTTAATCCAAGTGGCACAAATGAGAATGATAGGGTAAGCCATTGTACTACTATGTTCAGCATATGGCTCATATGTGAAGAATCCGGTTCTAGTTCATATAGCTCATCTATTTTCTTTTCCGCATATGTGTAGAACTCTATGGCTCAAGGATTGTTTAGGGATGTGGGAAAGAAGAACAAGAAAGGCAATAAGAAATGAGAGCCGCTTTGGAGGAGAGGATTGCCGCCAACGAGGAGAGGAAGTTAGCTTTGGAGGAGAAGAGGCAAGCCACTGAGGAGCATGCACGCCTAGCGGAGGAGGAGAGGAAGCTTTTCTTAATGGATACTTCATATATGGATGAGAGACAAAAGGAGTACATCAACCTTCTTCGCGATGAAGTGTTGGCCAAGAAGAGATTGTTGGTAGCCAACATAAACACACCCAGGAACGGCATGTTTGGAGGAGGCATGTTTGGAGGAGGCATGCCGACGTTTGGAGGAGGCATGGGAGGCATGACCGGCATGGGAGGCATGGCCGGCATGGGAAGCATGCCCATGCCCACCATGGGAGGCATGGCCGGTATGGGAAGCATGCCCATGCCCGGCATGGGAGGCATGGCCGGCATGGGAGGCTATGGAGGCATGGCCGGCATGGGAGGACCAACCTATGGAGGAGTGTTTGGAGGGAATATGGGAGGCTCGGTGAGTGGTGTGTATGGGAGTATGGGAGCACCACCGGAAGGCTTCGTGTCTTCCATGAATGCTACTATTCTTCTTTCAACCCAAGAAGATGAGGAAGAAGAAGAAGGTGTTGACTTGGAAAATGCGGAAGTGTGATATGCATTTGTGATATGCAAATTGTGTGTTCCACTTTGTCCATTTGAACCATATGTCGTGTGTCATTGTTGAACTACGTCATTTTGTGTGTCGTTTGAACTATGTGATGTGTGTTGCACTTTATTTCCATTTAAATTATGGTACATCATTTGTTTCATGATTTATGTGTGAGTATTTGATCTTGTGAGATGCATAGTAGTGTAGAAAACTGTTTTCCACGCCCGCGCGCTGTATTTTGCCGCGCCCGGCGGAGGTGCTTTTTTCCCGCACCAATGCGCGCTGCAAAATAGAGCCTCCGGCGGGGGGAAATTCGGTATCACGCGCGTCAGCGGTTTACATCGTGCCGAAACGGATGTTTACCGCGCCGTGTTTTAGCGCGCCTGTTGTAGATGCTCTAAGGAGACGTAGTTAGCATTGAAAAGGATGTGGGCAGGGTATGTAGGGAGGCGGTTGGAGGATAACGTGCGGCCCAGGAGTAGACGCGGACAAGTGTCCGTTTGGACCCAAATGGGTACCAAAGTTGGAGCCAGTTTGGGGCCAAATGAACACTCCGCCAAAACTTTGTTCATTTCGGAGAGGCCTGTTTTCTGTCCATCGGCCCAACCAGAAAAATGAGGGAGGTTTGGGGGATGCCATTGAACATAACCTTGGGTCGGGGAAAGGAGAGTGAGCAAATTTGGGCTAGGGCCCATGCATTTTAATGGATGGTGTTGTCCGCAGAATTTTCATAGATAAAACTATCACAAATGGTGGCAAATCAGATGATAGTGGCAAAATCAGATGGAGTGGGTTT
>NC_061513.1:291319801-291347287 GCF_022539505.1 Lolium rigidum
CCCTCGTTCAAATAAGTGGACATCTAGCGTCTAAACTTTGTCCACAAAAGAGTGTACTCCTATCTTCCCAATGCAATTTAATTGCTTCTCTCTCATTGCACGGAAATCAAACCCAATAATATTGAGCACATATTCTTCTTGCTTTTTACATGCAATTAGCTTATTGGAGGTGAAAGAATTAAAGAGGAGTGTACTTTCCACTCCACCTCATAATTTATCTTGTAAACCCCGTAGATACACTTATTTGTGGACGGAGGGAGTACTCAGTAGCGGACACCTACGTGGGCATTGCCAGCACGTAGTAGAGAGAAAAAAAAACTCAAAACTGTTTGGCTTGAAGGAGTGCAGGCCGTGTGTACTACACTAAAAGAGCTAGCCCCAAAAAAGGAACATCTATCGACTGCAAACCTATGGGCTTGATCTACACAATCTAAAACAGAGACAGGTGAGGCCCGGCGGGCATGGGGGCAGCGAGCACGTGGCCGACACAGGTGAGGCCCGGCGAGCTCCGCCACAGGCGAGCTGCCGAGCTCTACAAGGGGCTGGCGCATGCGAGGTGGACGAGGGCGTGCACACGTGCCGGCTTTGGCGAGGCGGGCGAGGGCGACCTAGGAGAAGACGGGCGCCGGCGAGCTCCGCCACGGGCCGGCTCGGGCGAACTCCTCAATGGGGCATGCGCAGGCGAGCTTGGGGCTGGCGAGCTCCGTCACATGCCGGCGCGGGCGGACAAGCTCGGGGCGGGCGCGAGCGAGCTCCGTGTGGGCGGGAACGGCGAGCTCCGCAGGGGCATGCCCTGTCTCCGGCCGGCGAGCTCGGGGAGGCCGGCACGGGCGCCGGCAAGCTCCGTGTGGGCGGGAACGGCGAGCTCCCCAGGGGCATGCCCTATTCCGGCCGGCGAGCTCCATCACGTTCTGGCGTGGGCGGACGAGCTCGGGGCGATGCGGTGATGACATGCTGTCTGCAAATCGCGTCACTTACTCTTCCTCCCTTCTGGTTTCACGTCTGGGGTTCTTGTGTATGTGCCAAAGTTTTAGATTGTGTGCTATCTGGATTCCTAAGAGGGTTTATATGCAAAATTATCGTTCATACTCCTCGTAAGAGACGTTTTTTTAGTATTTGCCTATGGCCAGCCCTTGCATGCATGAGCGGCCTTTACGGGGCAGAAAAAGCGACCCCAACATACAAAGAAGATGGTCGGCAATGGCCCGTCCTGTGCAAGTGTTAAATTGCCATGTCAACCTCATGGTTCCAGGTAGTTAGATTTTAGTATTAGATAGGGGAGGCAAAGTACCCGAGTAAAAGACAAAGAAAACTAATGCATTGCTTAATTAGGGAGCTCACCTTCTTACAAATTGAGGGCAACTCCGTACTTTCTTCGTCACTGTTGTAACCGAGGAGGCTGCTAGCTTCAACACCTTCTGACACAATCATGTTCCACGCAAAAAACTTGTCTTCTTTCGATGATGATTCTGATTCTTCTATTTCTCCCTTTTCCTTGGGTACCCTTTGTACAACCATTCTGCGAGTGGACCGTGGTGGCAGAATTCCTCTACGTTGTTCTATGGCGTAGGACGCAACATTGTCTTTATACCACCATGTATTGAAGCCAATGTGGCAATCTGTATGGTTCACTATATTAACCCACGAGAGTGAAGTCTTGTTCAGGCAAGGGAAGCTTAACTCAGGTGGTTCAAACTGGATCAGCTCGTTTGAGGTACAAGAGTTTATCTACAAAAAAAAATGAAAGAAAATGTAGATTAATCTGGTATGGAGAATAAAACAATCGGAGAACATTATTTGTTCGTCTACAAAAATAAATTGGTCATCTTTGACACAAGTGGGATGCGATGACATCGGCAATAGTAGTATATTAGGGCAGTACTAGTCCCAATGAGATGGTATTGTACTTTTTTTGCCACCTAGATTAGGTAATCAAGAAAAGAAAGAGGTGAGATCTGTATCTCAGTTGAGATATGGCTATTCTTCGAGAGCAATAACACCCAAACTAAGAGCATCTCTAGCAAATCCCATAAAAAAAACTGTAAAACAATGTATAAAGGCTGTTGTAAACGTATTTTAAGGTGACAAATTGGTTCTGGCAGAACATATACTGTAAAACCGACCCTTAAATAACGGGGTGGGACGCCTAAGTAATAGAAATATATTTAATTGACCTTTTTTTCTCCTTGTTCTGCCTCTTCTTCACCGTAGCACCGAGCCAAGCCGAGCGCCGCCCCACCCCTGCCCCAGCCTCGTGCGCCGCCCCTACGCCGTCTCGCTCGCTCGCCGTACCGCCCTTCTCCACAACCAGGTGGAGGTCGAGGCCAGCCTGCTCCGCCTGAATCCAACCCGATCCGGATGTGCGGCGGCCAATTCCGGCTAGCACTGTCCGATTTCGGCATCTTGCGGTAGATTGCTATCCATCCATGGCCAGATTAAGTTGAGGTTCGCAGAAATTTGATCGGACTCCGGCAAGTCTATTGGGTGAAGGTGTTGGCGCGAAGTGAAATTTCCTAACCGCTAGTGTTTGCCTGGGATGCAGGGCCCTTTTAATTTTGCGGAGTTTTGTCTCGGAAACTTCAGATACAAGGGTTCGCGAGCGTGCGTGTAAAAATATTTAAGGGTTAAACGATTTTTGACTAAAACCGTAAAATTCAGTTATCTTACGAGTTTAACCACTTTTACAGGATCTGGTAGAGATGGTCTTAGACCATGTACAATGTGTGTTCGATTCAAGACAAATGTTGTCAGAATTTGGAATCGGGCTGAATTCCCTGCTATGTATTGAGCCGCTTGTGCACGTAAAGTGGGGCCTGTTTTGTGCAGAAAGTTCAGCCTTTTCTTGTTTGTTTCCTCTAAAATATGCATGTGATTGGCTGCTTCTTTCCTTGTGTGTCAGATGGAGCCGCTTTGAACCGAACCAATATTTTGCGTCGTTTTTTTTGTCTGACAACATGAATCGATGCTCTGCTATGTGTGGAACCGCATCATACACCTCTTTGAACCGCTTTTTGCACACATAGTACATGGTCTTACATGGATTGAAACATCGCCATCATGCGTGTTTTAAAAATTCCATCCACTTAATCAAGTTGATTTCCCTTGTAACAAATGTACAAATACAGCATGCTCGGCATTCGGCAAGCACATAATTTTCGCAAGAATTCTTGGGAAAGCAAAGGGTGAATTGATTCAAGAAAGTTTTATACTGGATATGCCTCCGACCTCCACCATTGAACCACGGGCGAAGCTTGTATGTCAGGCGGCAGTCGGGCTCGTCGGGACTATGCGAGTTGGGGCTTCTCCAGGTCGATTGGTACGGCTCTGGGGCGGCGGCCCAAGACTAAGCTGGTGATTGGCGAACGGGGTGCTGTGGGCCGCCCGCCGTGGATGGCGGAGGATCTGACGTTCCAGGCGGCGGATCTACGCATCGGTGCGGAGGTTGGCACCAGTGTGTCCCTGATAGTGGCAGAGCGGCGATGGGCCTCGCGTGAGTCTGGCTTGCAGGAGATAGACTCTGCCCCAAGTGACGACGGCTGTCGTTGAACGTGCTGGGTGATGACGATGAAGTGGTGGTGGTCATCGTGCTGCCTACTTTTTTTGAGGAAAAAAAAAACTTGACAAACTTCCTTTAAGTTGCGTTTGTTGCCTTGGTTCGGTAGATAATCTGCTCTAGCCCTATTGCTGAGCATTTCGTTTGGGGTTTCACCCGATTTTCCCTGATAAACTTGACAATTTTTTTTTGCTTCTTTTATTAATAATGCAAAAATGCAACGTCGAAACTCCCCGCCCTTGCTCGGCAAAAAGGAAAAGACTCTAGAGATGAAGACGGAATGGATGAAAAATGCCAGTCACTCTAATTTCTGAAATTTCTTAAAAGAAAAACAGTGGACTTACCTTCTTTTCAACGATGTGCAACTTCTTCCACTGAGTGTAATCATTAGTATCAAGGTCGCAGGCTTTGATATCTTCAGCCACAGTGGCGTAACCGACATCGAATTCCTCATTGAACTGTATCTTTTTTACTGCACCTTCTCTTTTATAACTTCTTACTGTTAAGCATTCTGTGGACCGTGGTGGCAGGACTGATTTGGTTTTGTTGAAGTGGTAAAGTCTGGCGGGTTCTTTTCCTGCGAGACCACATATGGCGAAACTAACATAGGATTCTGTAGTGTTGATTATTTTAATTGAGGACAAAACAGTTTTATCTGGCACCATGGGAAAGCATAGTTTGGGGGGATCAAACCGGATTACTTCATCTGAGGTAGATGCACTTATCTGCAAAAGAAGAATATAGCCTTGGATAAATCAGCCTATTGGAAACATTCAATTAGATAACATTAACTTGCAGTTAAACTGGTATCTCTGATTAAATTTGTAATTCGAGCTTCCATGTTTTTTTTTTGTTTCAACTATAGCCCATTTCACTTTTTGAGATAATTTCCCAGCACGTTTTCCTTTCAAGACCTCTATACTAAAATATTCCCAATGGTAGTTATTAATATATAGGAGTAACTCAATAACACGTCGTTATCCAGAAGTAACAAGTATCCTATCCGATAGGGTCCCCGTCCCTTATATCTTTTTTTGTTGAAGCGCAATTTGTGAAAACAATGTCTGTTTTGAAATCGAAGAATTGGGCGAGTACATTGCTGGTTCTTTTCAAACTAGAGTAAAAAATCATGGACAAAAGTGGGAGTGGACTATGTACCGTTAACACAACAGGACATTTTTTATTCCTTGACACCAGTCAACAGCCATAACAAGATTGATGATGTCAACCATTTGAATGGGGAAGTAGTGTGATAATGAAATAGGTACACTTCTGCTAGAGATGTGGATTATGTTTTGCATAGAGAAGAGCAGCTACTTAGCTCATCTACTTACAAAGACAATCTGAAAATGCATAGATCTCACAGATGGCATAATCGAATCAAATAAATAACGTTCAAGATTATGTTGTTAGTCAGAAAACAAAGGTGACACATATTTGTACTGTCCAGCGATAAATTTTAATTTATCTACATTTAAAATTTCATAAAACGCATGATGACATTGTCAAATCAAGAAAAGAATTAGACCATTGTCCAACCACAAAACCAAAGTGGCATATATTATGACGTAAACTGTTAATTAGTTTACTGTGCATGTGTACTTATACCCCAGTCCATTAGATCTAAATTCTTAAACAATTGCAGATTATACTAAGGAAGACAATTAAATCTTCGCAAGTTTAATTAAGTGACTATGCTCACCTCAGATTCTGCCTCTGTTGGCGGCACACTGGATTCCTGTGGACTATGTAGACTTATTGTGTCTGAAATTATTAGGGACCCAAGTGAAACATCCACTTTGGGTACCTCAGCCTTATATGTAACCGTCAGAATCACTTCATCTACCAATTTACCTTCCTCTTTATGGAATATATCTTCAGTAATATTCTCACTCATAAGGCTGTCATTTACTTTGGTGCTCCGGACAATGAAATTGCCAATGTACTGCCAATCTTGTGGTGCCTTTTCTAGTGGTTGCAATGTTATGTTGACACTATACTTCGACCTTGGAGCCACAGTGTCTTTCATTGGTTGTATACAATATGGCAGGGGGCTCATCGTTTGGATGGCGAAAGCAATAAAATCATTTGTCTCGTTGGTTAGCTCAAGTAAGCATGATATGTGATTGTTGAGCTCGAAAGGAAAGCGTAGCTCGAGAGGCTCAATCCCAAGCATGTCATCATCCAAGTAGGGGCTTCTCTGCAAGGACCAAACAAGATGCATTGCAACAATGAGATTTACTTTTCCTAGAATCTCATGATCTCTGTTTTCATTAAGGTGGAAACTTGTAGAATTAGAAGAGTAGGTAAAAGGTAATGAATGTTATTTATTTCAATTAAATGTTTGGACTAACATTGACGGAAATTAAACATCAGGTCGTGGTAATAGGCACACTCTCTTGCATGTATACTATATTACCATCACTTGATCTTTTATCATTTATGGGTGCTTAGCGGAAAGAAAGCATCTTTCCAATTCAAAGGCCGGGGGTCTGAACCTCCTTTTCGAAAGAAAAAAAACCTGGAGAGAATGCATCCACGTTATGAAGCACAAATGTAAGAGTCATCTCCTACAATGCACAATTTATTGGTTTATTTCTCGTGTGCATCAACATGTAGATAGCACTTCCGTGTGGAGCAAAGTCATATAGGCTTTTGTTTCCTTGTACTCTTTGAAACAAAACAATGATATCTAAAGAACAATGGAGGAACCAATGAAGTATTTCTACAATCAAAGTTATGAAGAGCACATGAGCTTACATGGCTAACTGTAGATTCCTTCGCCGTGCTGATTTGCCTATCCATGCTTTCCAGTTCATTGATCTCACGTACTATGTCCGATATAAAAGGCCTCTTATAGGGGTCCTTTGCCTGACAGAGTAGCCCAATCTTGATGAGTTTGGTTATCTGTTGGTATCTAAATGGTGTTTCTTTCCCTGATTTATAACATCTATGCCTCCATCTTCTAAGTACCTGCCATTTGACATAACTGCTATAGTGAAAATATATATAATTCCCACAATTTGTATAAACATAAGGTAGACAAACCATGTCATCTTGATTTTAGAATCAGTTCATCAGTTTTTTTAGTTAAGATCTGTTTTAAATTGTAGCACCATGATGAAATCAATATGACAGCCAACGCTTGGACTGAAAATTAAGTAGAATTATACCAGAAATGTAATTCCCGTTTCATTAAGAAAATTGCAGGGTGCTCAATTACTATTTATCTTATTTTCCCTTTTAGAAAAATTTACGGATCTTAAAGTCACTTGAAAACACATTCGGCTGTTAACCAAGTTAGTCGATATTTGTTTTGGACCTTGGGTGCCTGGTCCAGCCGCCGGGAGTACCCACTTTACAGTCAACAGGAAGAACAAAAAAAAGCGTCACAAAAACATGTGCTTATTGCCTCATGTGCAATATTCTATGGATTACCATTACCATTAAGTTAAATATACAGCAACTTGCAACTAGCTTACTCATGTTAACTGAAAGAGTATTTTTTTAAGGGGGTTTATAAAACCTCCTAACAATATGCAACAAAAATATTTGGCTAAATCTGTAAAAAGGGACCATCTGCGATGTAAAATAGACTACATTATTAATTTATTAAAAAAAAAACCTTACATTGTTAATTTCGGGAACACTCCTATACCCGGTCACCAGTTCGACTATTATGACACCGAGGCTATACACATCAGACTTGACTGACATTTTGCCATTGTCTAGGTATTCTGGAGCGGTGTATCCGCTGCATGAGAATATATTAATTATAGTAGAACATTGAAAATGGACCGTATGGAAGGTATTGAAAAAATCATGTGGTAAATTGCTTACAGTGATAAAAAGCGGGTTGTACTTTTAGTCTGTGAGTTTTCCATCATCCTTGATAAACCGAAATCTGTTATTTTTGCTACCATATTATAATCTATTAGTATGTTTGCCGGTTTCAGATCCATATGAATAATATGCTTTTTCATATGAAGATACTGCAGCCCCTCGCATATTCCTTTTATTATGAAATAACGAGTGTCCCATGGAAGCCCTCTTAATT
This sequence comes from Lolium rigidum, assembly GCF_022539505.1. Classification (NCBI taxonomy): domain Eukaryota; kingdom Viridiplantae; phylum Streptophyta; class Magnoliopsida; order Poales; family Poaceae; genus Lolium; species Lolium rigidum. Next base: position 291,327,412 of record NC_061513.1, read on the forward strand.
CATCTGCAAAATAAAAAGGCACAAGAGCATGAGGTATTTCCGCATTATTTGTGCACTGTTAGACATAAGAAAATTATATAATTGTTAGTCTGTCCCTTATAAAATTGTTACTGAAGAGTAGAAGTTAAAAAGAGATAGAAGAATTGACACCACCTAATCACATTCCTGTCATTTCTGAGTGTACCTGCAATATATTTGTCTAGACTTCCGCTGTTGATGTACTCAAAACAGAGTATTCTTTCTCTATCCTCGGCGTAGATGTATTCTTTTGATCCTTCACATTTCATTGCTTTATGTTCTGTATTAGAACAGAATCCAAGAAACCGAACAATATTCATATGGTTTACATTCAATAGACTATTAACCTCCCGGCGAAATAGCTTCTCATCTATTGTATGGTTGTTCCTTAGCCTCTTCACAGCAACTTCTCCATTTTTTAGGACACCCTGTTTAAAGTTGGGTCACATTAGAGAATATTTGAACGTGCGATGCAACTATTTGTGAGAAAATTTGGCATGCATACATAAAACTTAGCCCTAGCAGCATATATACCACTCAAAGTATTTTGCTTGGCAGCACATAGACATAGCAGTAATTTGATAAACTTATCTACCAATGGAACATTTTTTCCAGTATTTTAAATTTGCTCTTTTGTCGGAACAAATAAAGAAGGTTTTAATCAACCACGTGAGATATATAGGTTGTTTAAACCAGATTTTCTGTGAAAAGTGAAGTTTACCTTGTAAACGGTTCCAAATCCGCCCTCTCCAATAATTCGCTCTTGGGAGAAATTTTGGGTGATGCTCTCTAGAGCTGATAACTTTACATCTCTTGGTTCGATGCTTCCGTCAAATATGCGCTCCAATACGTCATGTTCCATGTTTCCCTCGTCCTCCTAAGTAGACAGCGCGCAGTTTCCGACATTAGTTACACAAATCTAATGCAGCTCATGAGCGATGAGACTAAGCATACAAGGAAGGAGTTGCGTACCTATTGGAGACTTGGGCTGAGCCCTGCAGGTGGTCAGCGGAGCAGAAACTGAAACTGTATATGGAGGATGTCCAATGATTTGATCAAACAAACCCTGTATTTTAATGAATACGGTGAGAAGTACACTGAAAAGGATAGAATGATGTCCATTCAGAAACTTGGACTTATAGGGGTTAGCGAAGTCGACCCTGGACATCAGATCCGTGAAATAGGCACCCTCCACCTGCTAGTACAGGGAAAGGAAAGGTAACTGGCTACACTCACTGACGATACAATCTCCTTCTGCACTTCACTTGGGTGTTGAACTACCCAATTATTGACATATTAGATACACACACACATACGTATGCACGTACCCCAGCACTAGATAGGGCGTGTGTTCCTTGCCGGCAGAGGAGGTCACAGGCCGGGCAGCAGTTGACCATGGCGAGCAGGCCGTCAAAACCACAGATGGAAGCAGCAGCGACACATCGAGAGCAGCGCGCCGTGGGGGGACGTGGTCCGTGCGTGCAACAAGGAACTCGTCGCGTGGAGCTCGTGGCGCTTGTCAAGGCCATGATCCGTGCCGACGCCCAGGCCATGGGAACTAGCTGCGCGCGGCTCTGCTCTCAGGCGGCTCTACGCCGCCGCGTTGGCCGTTGCTAGCGATGGCATCGTGCAGTAGGCCAGGGGAGAGGTCGCGCTGGAGGTGGCGGCTCAGTGACCGCCGACGGAGGAGACCGTGAGCGGAGGAGGCCGGGAGCGGATGCGGGGGTTTGGGGTGGCCGCGGCGTCGATTCAAGCCGTCCAGAGCAAGGTCGTCGATAAATCAGGTGCTTGGGGGCGTGGAGGCGCCACCCGTTGTGGGAGTGCGGGGCGTGGCAACCGGTGTTCCAGCGAGCAGTGGTAGCCATGTCGGCCATGCGGAATCTGAGTAATCGATCGGCTTAGGATCGTAGTAGAAGAGGAAGATGATGTTAGTGAAATAAGCTAGAAGCATCTCCAGCTGCCTCCCCCAAAACATCTCCTAAACTGCACCGAATCGAGCGTTTGGGTGATGCGTTTTTTTCGTGCCGTGTTTGGGGATGTCGCTTCACTACAGGAATGGCGACATACGCCGACGGCCGTGGCGTATGCCGACGGCCAAATGTCGGGGCCGTCGGCGTATGGCCCGGCACGGCCAGCCAGCCCGTCGACTCTCGGCGTATCGTTGCCGTCGGCGTAGCGAAGTCTACGCCGAGGGTAGCCCTCGGCATATATTTGGCCCTAGACGTAGACAGGGCTACGCCGACGGCCACGGCCATTTTTTAAATTTGTCTAGTTTCTAAAAATCATAACTAATTCATATGATGTCAGAAAAATGCGTATGAGATATTAAAATGTTCAGAAAAACATCCTCTATCCGTTTATGTCAAAATCATGCATATTTGAATCATGTACAGTACCATTTTAATATAGAAACAATTCAATCACTTTCTTATATGTCCTTAGGTTCCCGTTTTAGCCAGATGGCAATTTAAACGAAGTCAGAAAATCTCGCGGAGCCTCATGGCATCATTTTATGTGTCCTAGTAACCACTCCAAAAGATGGAATTGGGATACGCAATTATTTTAGAAAAGCCTTCGGACAATCAAGTCCGGAGGTTTATGGCTTTTAGGACAAATGAGTAGGAAACGGTCCGTGACACCGCATAGTTTGTCGGAACGAGGCCATATTTGGCACGTGCGTGGTCCCTGAGATGGGAAGCAAGGCTCCGGGAGCGGATTTCCGATCCGACCCATGGGCGATGGTTTTTTCATTTTCGGGGTGCGAAAACGGGTTTTTTTGTGAAGTAACTACATGAGGCGCATTTTAGTATTGCGGGAGACCTCCGCGTAGTGGTAGGACACCGCATTCGCACCACATATCACATGTCATATGTGCACGCTAGCAATCTGGGAATACATGCGGCTTCCTACGGTGTCCCACCAAATCCGCTGGAAAGTGATCGGATTTGAACTAGGGTTACACTTTTCGTCGCTCAATAAATTCCGGGGAAAATGTTTTTAGGTCTATGGCACATCACTTTATGTGCGAAATTTTTTCCGTTTAGCGCGATGGTAAACGGGTGCACCGAACGCGCCGGTACGGCCATACCGCATCTTCGTGGGGGCCGTTTTGGCCAAATGGCAATTTAAACGAAGTCCGAAAATCCCGCGCAGCCGCATGGCGTCATTTTATGTGTCCTAGAAACCTCTCCAAAAGTCGGAATTACGATTCGGTAATTATTTTGGAAAACCCTTCACAAACAGGGCTATCGCGTCCGAAGTTCTATGGTTTTTAGGGCAAATGAGTAGGAAACGGCCCGTGACACCGCATAGTTTGTCGGAACGAGGCCATATTTTGCACGTGCGTGGTCCCTGGGATGGGAAGCAAGGCCCCGGGAGCGGATTTCCAATCCGACCCATGGGCGATGGCTTTTTCATTTTCGGGGTGCCAAAACGGGTTTTTTTTGTGAAGCAGCTACATGGGGTGCATTTAAGTATTGTGCGAGACCTCCGCGTAGTGGTAGGACACCGCCTCCGCACCACATATCACATGCCATATGTATGCGCTAGCTATCTGGGAATCCCTGCGGCTTCCTGCGGTGTCCCACCGAATCCGCTAGAAACTGACCGGATTTGAAATAGGGGTACACTTTCCATCACTCAATAAATTCCGCAAAAATGTTTTTAGGTCTATAACACATCACTTTATGTGCTAATTTTTGTCTGTTTAGCGTGTTGGCGAATGGTGCACCAACGCGCCCGATACAGCCATTTCGCATCTCCCGAGGGAGCCGTTTTGGCCACATGGCAAATTGGCCGTCATATTTGGATTCCTCTAATTTTTAGGTTCAAATGATGATATGGATGTTATACTTAGATTCCTCTCATTTTTCTGATCGATTTAGACATATTATTTGTGGAATTTCGATTTTCCGATTTAAAGATATTAATTATTCCATATTAAATATTAAATAGAAAAATGACCAAAAATAAAATCATTTTATTGTTATTTGAATTCAATATTATTATTACTTATACATTCATTGTTGTATACTTAAGTAATTGTTTGGGATTCAAAAATAAAGAAGTGTGCATCTCGGTTCAAGGGTTAATAGGGTTGATATGCTATTATTATCAGCAGGAGGTGTAAATTCTTTAATGGAAGCTCATCCGAATGGAACCAAGAAGTTAAGCATGCTGAGCCTGGAGTAGTGTGAGGATGGGTGACCGACTGGGAAGTTTAACAATGATTGTAATTTGACCTAAGATTAAGTGTACTTAGAGTTAAATATGTATTGAGTGAAAGATAAACAAGTAAAAAAAAGAAAAAAGAAAAAAATGGTGTAAAAGAAATTAAAATTTTAAAAAATTTAAAAGTCTATGCCTAGGGTTTTGCCGTCGGCATATAGAAAAAAAAATTTCGAAATTTTTTTTTCAAATTTTTTTGGAAAAAGGAATTTTGAATTTTTTTAAAATCTATGCCGAGGGTTCTACGCCGACGGCGATAGTGGCTTTGCCGAGGGAGTTATACGCCGAGGAGCTACGCCGAGGGTGGCCCTCGGCATAGCCTACGCCGACGGCCAAAGCAGGCTATGCCGAGGGTTCCTGGCCCTCGGCATATCGCCACATTCCTGTAGTGCTTCCCGGCCGTGTCCCGTAAACGCGGTCCCCAAACAGAAATTTAAATAGTTCATATTCAAAAGAGACCGTTCCCGCCGAAGTAGCCGCGATCAAAGTACTGGACCGCGATCACATTGCAGACCGGTGGTGCAATCTAAACATAAATTAGAAGAAGGGGTTCGCCGACTGACAGTGCATCCTGGGTCGTCGTTGTTGGAAATATAAAACAGTCCCGTATAGGGCCTGGACTTAGGTCCAGCCCGGTCTCTGTAAGCGCCACGCCCAGGGCTTTTCTGGTGCTTATATCAACACGCAACCCGAGCCGATCAGGTTATCGGTTCCAACCTAGTTAGTTAACATGGTATCAGAGCTACTCCTCCTAAACCTAGCTCTCGCCTGAAAAACCTGCCGCCGCCGCTCCGATCAGCTGCCGCCGCCGCCAAACACAAAACCCAAGACAAGAAAACCTGCCGCCGCCGCAGCTACTCTGCCGCCGCCGCCAAAACCCACGATCAAAACCCAAGACAAGAAAACCTGCCGCCGCCGCCAAAACCCACGACCAAAATCCACGACAAGAAACCCTGTCGCCGCCGCAGCTATTCTGCCGCCGTCGCCAAAACCTAAACCCAAGCCAAACCAACACCCAAGCCTATGGCCTCTTCTTCATCCACGACGGCATTGGCCGCCACCCTCGGGGCTCCCCCAACCCAACTCCTCACCCGTGAGAACGCCCTGGTCTGGAAGGCCCTTGTCGTCCCTGCTCTTCGCGGTGCACGTGTCCTGGCTCTCGTTGAAGGAACTGAGAAGGCACCCGCTGAGAAGATTGACGTTGAAGACTCTGACCAGAAGAAGATGGTCGTTGACAATCCTGAGTACTCCACTTGGATCGCTCGTGATCAACAGGTTCTCCGATGGCTGTTGAATGCTCTATCCCCTGACGTCCTTGTTCATGTAATTGGATTGGAAACTTCCTCTGAAGTCTGGGCTGCTCTAAACTCCCATGTCTCGACCGCATCTAAGTCCCGGGTGCAGCAATTGCGAGGTACTCTCAACGACACCAAGAAGCTTGATCTATCTGCCGAGAAGTATTTTGCCAAGATGAAGACGCTTGCCTCTGAACTTGCTGCTACGGGAAAACCATTGGATGAAGATGAACTCATCTGGTATGTCCTCAATGGTCTTGGCAGCCCCTACAACAACCTCATTACCGCCGTCCGTGCCAACCCGGCCACCTCTCTGTCGGACTTATTTGATCAAGTTCAAGCCTATGACCGCCTCCACAAAACTGATGATGTTGGGTTCTCATCTTCTGCCAATGTTGCACGTCGCGGTCCTTCTCCACGTGGCCCGGATCCTCCCTCCTGTGGCCAAGAACGTTGGCGTGATGATCGAGGATGTGGTGATGACCGTCGCCCTCAAGATCGTCGTGATGATCGTGGACGCCGAGATGATCGTGATCGCCGTGATGGTGGAGGATATCAAGGTCGCCGTGATGGTGGAGGCTATCAAGGCCGCCGTGATGGTGGAGGCTATCAAGGCCGTCGTGATGGTGGTGGGCGTCCTCGTCGTCAGCCTACTCCATATGTTGACACTACTTGTCAAATCTGTGACATTCATGGACATCCTGCTAAGGAGTGCTGGTGGCCCTACGGTGATGACCGTGGTGACAATGGTGATCGTGATCGTGGTGGAGACAAGGGGGCAAATTTTGCGTCACAAGGAGTTGATACAAACTAGTACTATGACACAGGAGCCACTGATCACATCACAGGCGAGCTGAACAAGCTCACTACTCATGATACATATAATGGACAAGATCGTGTTCGCACAGCTGAAGGCACAGGTATGCATATTAGTCATATTGGTCATTCAGTTTTGTGCACTCCTCATAATTCTTTTCATCTCCATGATATTCTTCATGTTCCAAGTGCTTCGAAAAATCTCTTGTTAGTACATAGATTTACTCTTGACAATCATGTCTTTATTGAATTTCATCCCTTCTTCTTTTTGATCAAGGACCAAGCAACTCGAAGAATCCTGTTTAGAGGCCCATGCTATGGAGGTCTTTATCCCCTGATGCCTATCTCCAATGAATCCTCCAAGCATGCCTTCATCACAATAAATCCGTCTTCATCTATGTGGCATCGTCGCTTAGGACATCCGTCTTCGTTTATCGTTCAACAGGTTCTTAGGAAAAATAAAATAGCTTACATCCCAGAGGTTACCCCATATGTTTGTGATTCATGTCAGTTAGCTAAAATGCATCAGTTACCTTATCCTACTTCCACCAGTAGATCCAGTGTTCCTTTGGAACAAGTCTTTTCTGATGTATGGGGTCCTACTCCTCTCTCTGCTGGGAAACATGCCTATTATGTAAGCTTTATCGATGATTTTAGCAAGTTTACATGGATATATTTGCTTAAAAAGTGTTCTGATGTTCATCAAGCCTTTCTTCAGTTTCAGAAATATGTTGAGCGCAAGTTCAACAGGAAAATTATTACTATGCAAACTGACTGGGGAGGGGAATATGAAAAACTCAATACCTTTTTTCAACAAGTTGGTATCTCTCACCATGTCTCATGTCCACATGCTCACCAACAAAATGGCTCTGCTGAAAGAAAACATCGCCACATAGTTGAAGTTGGTCTTGCTTTGCTAGCTAATGCATCTATGCCTCTAAAATATTGGGATGAAGCATTTCTCACAGCCACTTTTCTGATAAACCTTCTCCCTAGCGAAGTCATTAATTCCGATACTCCTGTTGAGAGGCTTCTCCATGTCACACCAAATTATGATGCCCTTCGAACCTTTGGTTGTGCTTGTTGGCCAAATCTTCGACCCTATAGCACACGCAAACTTGCTTTTCGCTCCAAGCGTTGTGTTTTCATTGGTTATAGCCCTCTTCATAAAGGTGTCAAATGTCTAGATATATCCACAGGGCGAGTCTATATATCTCGAGATGTCGTCTTTGATGAAAATGTGTTCCCTTTCGCTGCACTTTGTCCAAATGCCGGCCCTCTTCTTCGGAAGGAACTTCTTCTTCTTCCACCTATGTCACCTATCTTGCATGAGGATGTGTCACAAACTAATGATCATATGACTACTTTTCTGCCTATTACTGATGCGTTGCAGGCCGGTGAAGATACAGCAGGAAATGTGAGCCAAAACAGTGAAGAAACTGAAAAAAATGAGTCAAGTTATAATTCTGGAGAAAACGACAGTTCAGGTGCACGATCCCACAGCGATCCTCCTCGTACCTCGTCTGCCGTGCAAGCTGATCCCGAGGCAGACCGGTCCGCTGCTCCCGCTGCTTCCGAGGTGTCGCTGTCCACTCCAGGTCCGCGCGTGCGTCAGACACATGCGCCTCTTGTTTATTCGCGCGTCGCAGGTCGCTGTCTCGGGCTCCGTCGCGGTCCTCGCCTCCTGCGCCCGACAGCACTGGCACGCTCAGCGACAACGCGCGCGCATGCACGCCCAACGTCCGCACGCCCGATGACAGCAGCAGCATGCAACTCTCATCTCCTGCTGCTGCCTCACCAACACGATCAAACCAATCCTTGCCTTTTTCTGATCCTCATGATGATTCTGATGCTGATGACACTGATGATTCTAGTGCTGAAAACAATGCAGATTCTGGGGCAGATTCTCTTGGATCTTCTGTGCATTCTCCTGCTGCAGTTCCTCCTGTGTCTCGTGTACAAACTCGGCTACAAAAAGGTATCAAAAATCCGAAAGTTTACACTGATGGCACTATAAGGTATGGGTTGCTTGTGTCTACAGTCGAACCTCACTCGCTGTCTGATGCACTCGAAGATCCTCACTGACGCAAGGCGATGGAGGAAGAACATGATGCCTTGATAAAAAACAAAACATGGCACTTAGTCCCTTCAAGTTCTGGTCGGAATTTGATAGACTGCAAATGGGTTTATCGCATCAAGCGACGAGCAGATGGCACCATTGATAGGTATAAAGCTCGTCTGGTTGCAAAAGGTTTTAAACAACGGTATGGCATTGATTATGAGGATACTTTTAGTCCAGTTGTTAAGGCAGCTACTATCAGAACAGTGTTAGCTATTTCAGTCTCTAGAGGTTGGAGTTTGCGACAGCTAGATGTCAAGAACGCGTTTTTGCATGGTGTTCTGGAGGAGGAAGTCTACATGAGGCAACCACTAGGTTTTGAAAATCCCAATGCTCCTCATCATGTTTGCAAACTTGATAAAGCTTTATATGGCCTAAAGCAAGCTCCTCACATGATCTTGGTTTTGTTCCTTCCAAGGCAGATACTTCCTTGTTTCTTTTCAAGAGGGCAGGAATCACTATCTATATTCTGATTTATGTTGATGATATCATAGTCACCAGTTCTTCTAGTGGTGCTATTTCAGCTTTACTTCGGCAGTTAAATGAACATTTTGCTATCAAGGATCTTGGTGATTTACATTATTTCTTAGGCATTGAAGTGAAGAGGTCCCCAAAGGGGTTGTTGTTAACCCAGGAAAAGTATGCATCTGATTTTCTTGGCAAACTTGGCATGACAATGTGTAAGGCTGCTCCTACACCACTATCTACTACAGATCCTCTGTCTCTTGCTATTGGAGATCCTCTTGGTGTTGAAGATAGCACTAAATACAGAAGTATTGTTGGAGGTTTGCAGTATCTTACTCTCACTAGACCAGACTTGGCCTTCTCAGTAAACAAAGTATGTCAGTTTCTTCATGCTCCAACTACTGTCCATTGGACAGCTGTCAAGAGGATCATGCGATATGTGAAGGATACAATTAGTTTTGGTATCACGTTTCAGCCATCTTCATCCACACTTTTAAGTGCTTTTTCAGATGCTGATTGGGAAGGTTGTCTAGATGATAGGCGCTCTACGGGGGGTTTTGCTATATTCATTGGCCCAAATCTGGTTTCTTGGAATGCTCGAAAACAAGCTACTGTTTCAAGATCCAGTACAGAAGCAGAGTATAAGTCACTAGCTAATGCTACAGCTGAAATGATCTGGGTTGAAGCTCTTCTAAATGAACTTGGAGTTAGGTTGCAAGAAAAGCCATGCCTTTGGTGTGATAACTTGGGTGCTACATTCTTGTCTACAAATCCAGTTTTCCATGCTCGCACAAAACACATTGAAATAGATTTTCATTTTGTTCGAGAAAGAGTTGCTGCGAAGAAGTTGGCTATAAAGTTTATCTCTAGCAAAGATCAAGTTGCAGATGGTTTTACTAAAGCTCTTCCTGTTAGAAATCTTTATGAGTTTAGGCGTAATCTAAATCTTGTACCAAGTTTAGATTAAGGGGGGCTGTTGGAAATATAAAACAGTCCCGTATAGGGCCTGGACTTAGGTCCAGCCCGGTCTCTATAAGCGCCACGCCCAGGGCTTTTCTGGTGCTTATATCAACACGCAACCCGAGCCGATCAGGTTATCGGTTCCAACCTAGTTAGTTAACAGTCGTAGGCCCGTCGATCACGACGATCTCGTCGTGCTCTGCCCGGTGTGCCTGCTCCGTCGCCGATGCCGATGCAAATGCCGATGGCGCTGACACAGGTGTACTAGCAGACGCTGTCGCAGACACGCCTGCTGGTGCCGGCTCTTGCTCAGGGGTGGGGTTGCTGCCGTTGCCTCGGCGGCCGCCATTTTGGCTTCGACGTCGTCGAGGATCATGCCTTTGTAGAATTTGTGTGCCGCCAGCGTCCGGGGAGACATTTCAGTTGTCCATGCGGTCAGCAGGGACATGTCCTCCTTGCGTTTCTTGAGCTCCATCTTCTCCACTTGCCTCTTGAGCAGCGTCACCCAATTTTCGTCGATCTTTTTGTCGCGGGAGAGCAAGGTCGAGGAGACCTCGGCGAGGCACTGTGTGATCGACGCCTGCGTCTTCTCGATCATCGCTGCGTCGGCCAAAGCGGCCTTGGCAACCTTGTTGTCGATAGGGCGCCCTGCCGATTGCGAGCGGCGCATCCAGATCAATGGCATGTTTCCCCTTCGAAAACAAAATACGCTAGTTCGTTTTGAGCTTGCTATAGGAATGCATCAGCGTGAAAGACTTAAACTCTTCTGAGTTCTTTCTGTACATCACCATGGCGCGGTCGAACTAATCAAAGGAAGCGCAATCAGATCGTGATTAAACTATACGCTAAAACTTTTCATAGAAAGAGGCATACCATATCTATCTCCTTCCCTGAACTCTCTCACAGCAACTCCCGATTGATCAGATTCTATGTTGGACATGGGTGTTCAACGATACAATTAACAAATTGTTTTCTTTCGTGTTGCTACTTTGTAGAGGCTAATTTTGGGGCGTGCAGTGCAGATATGAACTTAGTTGGAATGGAGGGCAAATCAAATCAAACCAACAGAGATTTCAGCCAAAACACAATCAAGATTTCTAGAGCTACATGCAGATAGAGATTTAGGCAAAAGTAATCATACAAGAGGAGCAAAACATACCAAATGGACTGGATTAGGGGATCGTTGACAGTACATACCTGTTGGCGGTAGAGCGGCCGGCTAGAGAAGATATGAGCAATCCTACATACCGGCGATGATTGGTGCCCAGTGCCCTCTTGTATATACAGGGGAACCTAGCTACCCTCCAAATCTTCCTCGTTTGTTTATTGGGAGGGAGACCAATCGGCACACGCTACCGATGTCCACCTCACAAGTTCCCGAGGGCCTCATTGTTATTTCTTTGTTTTCTCAATTCTTCAGTGCTGTTGTGCTGGATCAGCGTCTCTTACTCTTACTGTGGAGTCGCGTATGTATGGGTCTGTATTCTTCTACGTTGAATGAATAAGCTCTATCCCACGTGCCAGTCCACTTCACAGCAGCTGTCCGGGCCTGCAAAAAAAACGAAGGGACCGATGGGACAGTTTATGGAGACGTCCAATGATTTGATCAACCGAACCCTGCATTTTAGGCCATCTCCACCCACTGGCAGACGTATTTCAGACAGCTAAAATGTCTGCTCGTTCGTCCGTATAAGTTAGCCAGCGGATGTGAAAATGATCATGCGTCTGTTTTCGTCGGGTGGCTACAGCGGGCCGACGTATTTTTGGCGCGCGCCATTTTAGATTCAGAAAATTCAGAAAACATGTTATAGCCTCAAATTGGCTCAAATTGAGGTTTCAAATAAGTTCATCACACTTTCTACATGGTATGGCGCAAAATGGAGTCTAAAAGGGGCACAACATGGCTAGAACAGCATATCGAGTCCAAAAGGAGGCCATGGTGCTCGGCATTGGCGCTGCAGATCAAGCGCCGCGCACGTGGATTTTGGCGCGCTTCTTGATGAACCAGCCCTGGTGTCGTCGTCCTTGTTGTTCAAGTCGGCCAGCATGATCGTTGTGTCCTCTGCACGGGTCTTGGTCTCGGCGTCCATCCTCCTGGCCTCGGCGTCACGCAACTTGGCCTCGGCGTCTGCCTTTTTGGCCTCGATGTCCATCCTTTGGACCTCAATGACCTCTCGCAGTGCGGTTGAGATAGATGGCAGCCGCGGCCTCTTTTTCCGGACGCTTCTTCTCATCCCTTTTATCCATGGCGGCTTGATTCTCGGTCATCAGCTTCTCCAAGCTCTGCGTGAACACAAGGGATGCTGCCTGCCGGGCTAGATCGGCCTTGGTAGCCTTATGGCCCCGGGAACAAGGTGGAAGGGCTTTCTGCCTAGGATCGCCATCTTCGCCGATGATAATCGTTGCTGTCCCATTCTTGACAGCTTCATCGCAGACCGCAAAGCTTGTCTACCATTTTTGTGCGTCCTTCAGCATGTCCTAGCAATGGACCATATGGAAGTCTTTCTTATGTGTTGCCTTGAACCTCTCCAAGGCCCGGGATACCTGCAATTGGTTAAAGCTCGGATCATGGTTTGTGAATGATGTACATACAATAGAATGATGATGTTCGTTTGTTTACCACTGAAATCACGCCGACGCCGCTCACGGCGTTGTTCACAACATGTTCGATAGCGGAGCAGAACTTGCTTGTCTTTTGTTTGATGTAGTTCCATCTTTTTCTGATGGACTCTTCCGTGCGAGGGCTTGTCATCTCGTAGGGCGGGAGATGCTTTTTCACATTGTACTCCTGCATCACATTGGCCCAGTACACCTTGCCCTTTTGTTGGGCGCCATTGATGCAGTCATGGCTGGTCGCCAGCCACGCGTCGCACAAACACTTGTCCTCGTCGTCGTTGAAGCCGCTGGTCCTGTGGCTCTCCCCTTCTTCTTGGTACCATCATCCGTGGTGAGGACAGGCCCTGTTGGCGCGTCCTCATAGTCGTCGCGCGCAGACGGTTGTTACCTGCGTGGGCTGGGTGGAGAACAGTCGTGCGCCATCGATGTCCTTCCCGTCCTGCGTCTGTGGCCATTGATCATGCGGCCCTGTCCAGGTGCCGACGTCGCCAATGAAGCCGCCGTCGTAGATCATGGCCTCGATGTCGCTTTCATTGCGTCCATTCCAATAGGCCTACGAATCACCAAACGTCATACGCATGACACACGACAGACCCACATAGTGAGAGAGCAAACGTATCGGGTCGTCCATTGCTGGCGCGTAGTTGACGTGGGAGTTAGAAATCTTTTGGTGTAGCTTTTCTTCAGTTCCCCGGCAACGGCGCCAGAAAAAGAGCTTGATGGCGTGTATTTCACACGTTCGTTGGGCAACCCCAAGAGGAAGGTATGATGCGCACGAGCAGCAAGTTTTCCCTCAGAAAGAAACCAAGGTTTATCGAACCAGGAGGAGCCAAGAAGCACGTTGAAGGTTGATGGCGGCGGGATGTAGTGCGGCGCAACACCAGGGATTCCGGCGCCAACGTGGAACCTGCACAACACAACCAAAGTACTTTGCCCCAACGAAACAGTGAGGTTGTCAATCTCACCGGCTTGCTGTAACAAAGGATTAACCGTATTATGTGGAAGATGATTGTTTGCAGAGAAAATAGTAAAACAAGTATTGCAGCAGATTTGTATTTCGAGTATTAAAGAATGGACCGGGGTCCACGGTTCACTAGAGGTGTCTCTCCCATAAGATAAAAGCATGTTGGGTGAACAAATTACAGTCGGGCAATTGACAAATAGAGAGGGCATAACAATGCACATACATGACATGATAAGTATAGTGAGATTTAATTGGGCATTACGACAAAGTACATAGACCGCCATCCAACTGCATCTATGCCTAAAAAGTCCACCTTCAGATTATCATCCGAACCCCCTCCAGTATTAAGTTGCAAAGCAACGAGACAATTGCATTAAGTATGGTGCGTAATGTAATCAACAACTACATCCTCGGACATAGCGCCAATGTTTTATCCCTAGTGGCAACGAGCACAACACAACCTTAGAACTTTCATCACTCGTCCCGGGTGTCAATGCAGGCATGAACCCACTATCGAGCATAAATACTCCCTCTTGGAGTTAAAAGTAAAAACTTGGCCAGAGCCTCTACTAGTAACGGAGAGCATGCAAGATCATAAACAACACATATGTAATAACTTGATAATTAACATGACATGGTATTCTCTATCCATCGGATCCCGACAAACACAACATATAGAATTACGGATAGATGATCTTGATCATGTTAGGCAGCTCACAAGATCCAACAATGAAGCACAATGAGGAGAAGACAACCATCTAGCTACTGCTATGGACCCATAGTCCAGGGGTGAACTACTCACTCATCACTCCGGAGGCGACCATGGCGGTGTAGAGTCCTCCGGGAGATGAATCCCCTCTCCGGCGAGGTGCCGGAGGAGATCTCCAGAATCCCCCGAGATGGGATCGGCGGCGGCGGCGTCTCCGGAAGGTTTTCCGTATCGTGGTTTTTCGCCTCGGGGTTTCGATCCGGGGGCTTTATATAGGCGAAGAGGCGGCGCAGGAGGGTCGAAGGGGTGGCCACACCATAGGGCGGCGCGGCCGGGGCCTGGGCCGCGCCGGCCTATGGTCCGGGTGGCTCTGTGGCCCCCCTCCGGTCCTTCTCGGGTGTTCCGGATGCTTCCGGTGAAAATAGGAACCCGGGTCTTGATTTCGTCCGATTCCGAGAATATTTCGTTACTAGGATTTACGAAACCAAAAACAGCAGAAACGACAGAATCGGCACTTCGGCATCTTGTTAATAGGTTAGTTCCGGAAAATGCACGAATATGACATAAAGTGTGCATAAAACATGTAGGTATCATCAATAATGTGGCATGGAACACAAGAAATTATCGACACGTCGGAGACGTATCGGCATCCCCAAGCTTAGTTCTCGCTCGTCCCGAGCGAGGTAAAACGATAACAAAGATAATTTCGAAGTGATATGCCATCATAACCTTGATCATACTATTTGTAAACATATGTAGTGGATGCAGCGATCAAAACAATGGTAATGACATGAGTAAACAAGTGAATCATAAAGCAAAGACTTTTCATGAATAGTACTTCAAGACAAGTATTAATAAGTCTTGCATAAGAGTTAACTCATAAACCAATAAATCAAAGTAAAGGCATTGAAGCAACACAAAGGAAGATTAAGTTTCAGCGGTTGCTTTCAACTTGTAACATGTATATCTCATGGATAATTGTCAACATAGAGTAATATAACAAGTACAATATGCAAGTATGTAGGAATCAATGCACAGTTCACACAAGTGTTTGCTTCTTGAGGTGGAGAGAGATAGGTGAACTGACTCAACATAAAAGTAAAAAGAATGGTCCTTCAAAGAGGAAAACATCGATTGCTATATTTGTGCTAGAGCTTTTATTTTGAAAACATGAAACAATTTTGTCAACGGTAGTAATAAAGCATATGTATCATGTAAATTATATCTTACAAGTTGCAAGCCTCATGCATAGTATACTAATAGTGCCCGCACCTTGTCCTAATTAACTTGGACTACCGGATCTTTGCAATGCACATGTTTTAACCAAGTGTCACAATGGGGTACCTCCATGCCGCCCGTACAAAGGTCTAAGGAGAAAGCTCGCATTTTGGATTTCTCGCTTTTGATTATTCTCAACTTAGACATCCATACCGGGACAACATGGACAACGGATAATGGACTCCTCTTTAATGCATAAGCATGTGACAACAATTATTATTCTCATATGAGATTGAGGATGTGTGTCCAAAACTGAAACTTCCACCATGATTCATGGCTTTAGTTAGCGGCCCAATGTTCTTCTCTAACAATATACATGCTCCAACCATAAAGGTGGTAGATCTCTCTTACTTCGGACAAGACGGACATGCATAGCAACTCACATGATATTCAACAAAGAATAGTTGATGGCGTCCCCGAAGCATGGTTATCGCACAACAAGCAACTTAATAAGAGATAAAGTGCATAAGTACATATTCAATACCACAATAGTTTTTAAGCTATTTGTCCCATGAGCTATATATTGCAAAGGTGAATGATGGAATTTTAAAGATAGCACTCAAGCAATTTACTTTGGAATGGCGGATAAATACCATGTAGTAGGTAGGTATGGTGGACACAAATGGCATAGTGGTTGGCTCAAGTATTTTGGATGCATGAGAAGTATTCCCTCTCGATACAAGGTTTAGGCTAGCAAGGTTATTTGAAACAAACACAAGGATGAACGGTACAACAAAACTCACATAAAAGACATATGGTAAACATTATAAGACTCCATACCGTCTTCCTTGTTGTTCAAAACTCAATACTAGATGTTATCTAGACTCTAGAGAAACCAAATATGCAAACCAAATTAGCAAGCTCTAAGTATTTCTTCATTAATGGGTGCAAAGTATATGATGCAAGAGCTTAAACATGAGCACAACAATTGCCAAGTATCAAATTATCCAAGACATTATAGCATTTTACTACATGTATCATTTTCCAATTCCAACCATATAACAATTTAACGAAGAGGAAACTTCGCCATGAATATTATGAGCTAAGAACACATGTGTTCATATGAACCAGCGGAGCGTGTCTCTCTCCCACACAAGCATGATGTAATCCAATTTATTCAAACACAAACAAAAAATAGAAACAAACAAACAGACGCTCCAAGTAAAGTACATAAGATGTGACGGAATAAAAATATAGTTTCAGGGGAGGAACCTGATAATGTTGTCGATGAAGAAGGGGATGCCTTGGGCATCCCCAAGCTTAGACGCTTGAGTCTTCTTGAAATATGCAGGGGTGAACCACCGGGGCATCCCCAAGCTTAGAGCTTTCACTCTCCTTGATCATAGTATATCATCCTCCTCTCTTGACCCTTGAAAACTTCTTCCACACCAAACTTTAAGCAAACTCATTAGAGGGTTAGTGCATAATCAAAAACTCACATGTTCAGAGGTGACACAATCATTCTTAACACTTCTGGACATTGCTCAAAGCTACTGGAAGGTAATGGAACAAAGAAATCCACTCAACACAGCGAAAGAAGCAATGCGAAATAAAAGGCAGAATCTGTCAAAAACAGAACAGTCCGTAAAGACGAATTTTAAAATGGCACCAGACTTGCTCAAATGGAAAAACTCAAAACTAATGAAAGTTGCGTACATATCTGAGGATCACTCACGTAAATTGGCATAATTTTCTGAGTTACCTACAGAGAATTAGACCCAGATTCGTGACAGACAGCAATGCTGTTTCTGCGCAGCAATCCAAATCTAGCATCAACTTTACCATAGAGACTTTACTTGGCACAAAAACATGATAAGGAGAGGTTGCTACAGTAGTAAACAACTTCCAAGACACAAATATAAAATAAAGTACTGTAGTAAAATAACACATGGGTTATCTCCCAAGAAGTTCTTTCTTTATAGCCATTAAGATGGGCTCAAGTAGCTTTAATGATGCACTCGCAAGAAATAGTAGTTGAAGCAAAAGAGAGCATCAAGAGGCAAATTCAAAACACTTTTAAGTCTAACATGCTTCCTATGCATAGGAATCTTGTAAATAAACAAGTTCATGAAGAGCAAAGTAACAAGCATAGGAAGATAAAACAAGTGTAGCTTCAAAAATTTCAGCACATAGAGAGGCATTTTAGTAACATGAAAATTTCTACAACCATATTTTCCTCTCTCATAATAACTTTCAGTAGCAACATGAGCAAACTCAACAATATAACTATCACATAAAGCATTCTTATCATGAGTCTCATGCATAAAATTATTACTCTCCACATAAGCATAATCAATTTTATTAGTTGTAGTGGGAGCAAATTCAACAAAGTAGCTATCATTATTATTCTCATCAAGTGTAGGAGGCATAGTATAATCACAACAAAACTTGCTCTCCGCAGTAAGTGGCACCAAAAGACCACTATCATTATAATCATCAGAAATAGGAGGCAAAGTATCATCAAAGAAAATTTTCTCCTCAATGCTTGGGGGACTAAAAATATCATGCTCATCAAAGCCAGCTTCCCCAAGCTTAGAATTTTCCATACCATTAGCAACAATGGTGTTCAAAGCGTTCATACTAATATGTTCCATAGGTTTTTTAATTTTCGCATCAAACCATCCATGTCTTAAATCAGGAAATAGAATAAGAAGCTCATTGTTGTCCATTATGCCAAACTAGTGTAAACAAGAAACAAAAAGATGCAATTGCAGGATCTAAAGGAAATAGCTTCGAGCACACACACAACGGCAACAGAAAAGTACTTTACCTGGATCCGGAGTATTAGTGCCTTTTACCTTTCCTCCCCGGCAACGGCGCCAGAAAAAGAGTTGCTGGCGCGTAGTTGACGTGGGAGTTAGAAATCTTTTGGTGTAGCTTTTCTTCAGTTCCCCGGCAACGGCGCCAGAAAAAGAGCTTGATGGCGTGTATTTCACACGTTCGTTGGGCAACCCCAAGAGGAAGGTATGATGCGCACAGCAGCAAGTTTTCCCTCGTAAAGAAACCAAGGTTTATCGAACCAGGAGGAGCCAAGAAGCACGTTGAAGGTTGATGGCGGCGGGATGTAGTGCGGCGCAACACCAGGGATTCCGGCGCCAACGTGGAACCCGCACAACACAACCAAAGTACTTTGCCCCAACGAAACGGTGAGGTTGTCAATCTCACCGGCTTGCTGTAACAAAGGATTAACCGTATTGTGTGGAAGATGATTGTTTGCGAGAGAAAATAGTAAAACAAGTATTGCGACAGATTTGTATTTCGGTATTAAAGAATGGACCGGGGTCCACGAGTTCACTAGAGGTGTCTCTCCCATAAGATAAAAGCATGTTGGGTGAACAAATTACAGTCGGGCAATTGACAAATAGAGAGGGCATAACAATGCACATACATGACATGATAAGTATAGTGAGATTTAATTGGGCATTACGACAAAGTACATAGACCGCCATCCAACCGCATCTATGCCTAAAAAGTCCACCTTCGAGTTATCATCCGAACCCCCTCCAGCATTAAGTTGCAAAGCAACGGACAATTGCATTAAGTATGGTGCGTAATGTAATCAACAACTACATCCTCGGACATAGCGCCAATGTTTTATCCCTAGTGGCAACAAGACAACACAACCTTAGAACTTTCTCGTCACTCGTCCTGGTGTCAATGCGGGCATGAACCCACTATCGAGCATAAATACTCCCTCTTGGAGTTAAAAGTAAAAACTTGGCCAGAGCCTCTACTAGTAACGGAGAGCATGCAAGATCATAAACAACACATATGTAATAACTTGATAATTAACATGATATGGTATTCTCTATCCATCGGATCCCGACAAACACAACATATAGAATTACAGATAGATGATCTTGATCATGTTAGGCAGCTCACAAGATCCAACAATGAAGCACAATGAGGAGAAGACAACCATCTAGCTACTGCTATGGACCCATAGTCCGGGGGTGAACTACTCACTCACCACTCCGGAGGCGACCATGGCGGTGTAGAGTCCTCCGGGAGATGAATCCCCTCTCCGGCAGGGTGCCGGAGGAGATCTCCAGAATCCCCCGAGATGGGATCGGCGGCGGCGGCGTCTCTGGAAGGTTTTCCGTATCGTGGTTTTTCGCCTCAGGGTTTCGATCCAGGGGCTTTATATAGGCGAAGAGGCGGCGCAGGAGGGTCGAAGGGGTGGCCACACCATAGGGCGGCGCGGCCAGGGCCTGGGCCGCGCCGGCCTATGGTCCGGGTGGCCCGTGGCCCCTCCGGTCCTTCTCGGGTGTTCTGGATGCTTCCGTGAAAATAGGAACCCGGGTCTTGATTTCGTCCGATTCCGAGAATATTTCGTTACTAGGATTTTCGAAACCAAAAACAGCAGAAAACAGAATCGGCACTTCGGCATCTTGTTAATAGGTTAGTTC
>NC_061513.1:291347387-291448936 GCF_022539505.1 Lolium rigidum
GGAAGAGGTCAAAGATATCCCTCTCATGCAACCCCGCAACCACAAAGCAAGAAGTCTCTTGTGTCCCCAACACACCTAATAGGTGCACTAGTTCGGCGAAGAGATAGTGAAACACGTGTGGTATGAATATATATGAGCAAGTAGCAACGGTGCCGTAAAATAGCTTGTCAGGCGTGTAGTTGATGGTGGTAGTATTGCAGACAGTAGTAACACAAGAAACAAGAAACAAGCAAGTAGTAACTCAGCGTATTTAGGAACAAGGCCTAGGGATTACACTTTCACTAGTGGACACTCTCAACATTGATCACATAATGCAACAGATAAATGCATACTCTACACTTTTGTTGGATGATGAACACATTGCGTAGGATTACACGAACCCTCAATGCCGAGAGTTAACAAGCTCCACAATAATGCTCATGTTTAAGTAACCTTAAGTGTAAGATAGATCAAAAGACTAAACCAAGTACTAGCATAGCATGCACACCGTCACCTTCATGCATATGTAGGAGGAATAGATCACATCAATATTATCATAGCAATAGTTAACTTCGCAATCTACAAGAGATCATGATCATAGCATAAACCAAGTACTAACACGGTGCACGCACTCGTCACCTTTGCACACATGCAGAGGAATAGAACTACTTTAATAACATTCACTAGAGTAGCACATAGATAAATTGTGATACAAACACATTGCAATCATAAAGAGATATAAATAAGCACTTCACTATGCCATTCAACAAGTGAATAAGTATTCTGTGAAATATAGCCTAAGAGACCCACACGTGCACACACTCGTCACCTTTACACACGTGGGACAAGGAGTCTCCCGGAGATCACATAAGTAAAACCCACTTGACTAGCATAATGACATCTAGATTACAAGCATCATCATATGAATCTCAATCATGTAAGGCAGCTCATGAGATTATTGTATTGAAGTACATAGGAGAGAGATGAACCACATAGCTACCGGCATGCCCCGAGCCTCGATGGAGAACTACTCCTCCTCATGGGAGCAAGCAGCGGTGATGAAGATGGCGGTGGAGATGGCAGCGGTGTCGATGGAGAAGCCTTCCGGGGCACTTCCCCGCTCCGGCAGGTGCCTGGAACAGAGACTCCGTCCCCCGCATCTTGGCTTCGCGATGGCGGCGGCTCCGGAACTTTTCTCGTATCGTGGCTTCCTCCGTAAGGGTTTTCGATGCGGGGGCTTTAAATAGGCGAAGAGGCGGCGCAGAGGGTCAACGAGGCGACGACACCATAGGGTGGCGCGGCCCAGCCCTGGCCGCGCCACCATGTCATCTCGGGCCCACGGGCCCCCTCCGGCGGCTCTCGGTGTTCCGGATGCTTCCGGGCAAAATAGGAACCTGGGCGTTGATTTCGTCCAATTCCGAGAATATTTCGTTACTAGGATTTCTGAAACCAAAAACAGCAGAAAACAGAACCGGCACTTCGGCATCTTGTTAATAGGTTAGTTCCGTAAAATGCACAAATATGACATATAATGTGCATAAAACATGTAGGTATCATCAATAAAGTAGCATGGAACATAAGAAATTATCGATACGTTGGAGACGTATCAGCATCCCCAAGCTTAGTTCTCGCTCGTCCCGAGAGGTAAAACGATAACAAAGATAATTTCTTAAGTGACATGCCATCATAACCTTGATCATACTATTGTAAACATATGTAATGAATGCAGCGATCAAAACAATGGTAATGACATGAGTAAACAAGTGAATCATAAAGCAAAGACTTTTCATGAATAGTACTTCAAGACAAGCATCAATAAGTCTTGCATAAGAGTTAACTCATAAAGCAATAATTTAAAGTATAGACATTGAAGCAACACAATGGAAGATTAAGTTTCAGCGGTTGCTTTCAACTTATAACATGTATATCTCATGGATAATTGTCAATGCAAAGTAATATAACAAGTGCAATATGCAAGTATGTAGGAATCAATGCACAGTTCACACAAGTGTTTGCTTCTTGAGGTGGAGAGAAATAGGTGAACTGACTCAACATAAAAGTAAAAGAATGGTCCTTCAAAGAGGAAAGCATCGATTGCTATATTTGTGCTAGAGCTTTGATTTTGAAAACATAAAGAGAGCATAAAAGTAAAGTTTTGAGAGGTGTTTGTTGTTGTCAACGAATGGTAGTGGGTACTCTAACCCCTTGCCAGTACAAACCTTCAAAGAGCGGCTCCCATTTTATTTTATTTTTGGGTGGCACTCCTTCCAACCTTTCTTTCACAAACCATGGCTAACCGAATCCTCGGTGCCTCGCCAACAATCTCATACCATGAAGGAGTGCCTTTTTATTTTAGTTTTATTATGATGACACTCCTCCCCACCTTTGCTTTCTCAAGCCATGGCTAACCGAATCCTTCGGGTGCCGTCCAACAATCACATACCATGGAGGAGTGTCTATTTTTGTTAATTAATTTGGGACTCGGGAATCCCATTGCCAGCTCTTTTTGCAAAATTATTGGATAAGCTGGATGAAGCCACTAGTCCATTGGTGAAAGTTGCCCAACAAGATTGAAAGATAAACACCACATACTTCATCATGAGCTATAAAACATTGACACAAATAAGAGGTAATAACTTTTGAATTGTTTAAAGGTAGCACTCAAGCAATTTACTTTGGAATGGCGGAGAAATACCATGTAGTAGGTAGGTATGGTGGACACAAATGGCATAGTAGTTGGCTCAAGGATTTTGGATGCATGAGAAGTATTCCCTCTCGATACAAGGTTTAGGCTAGCAAGGTTATTTGAAGCAAACTCAAGGATGAAACGGTGCAGCAAAACTCACATAAAAGACATATTGTAAACATTATAAGACTCTACACCGTCTTCCTTGTTGTTCAAACTCAATACTAGAAATTATCTAGACCTTAGAGAAACCAATTATGCAAACCAAATTTTAGCAAGCTCTATGTATTTCTTCATTAATGGGTGCAAAGTATATGATGCAAGAGCTTAAACATGAGCACAACAATTGCCAAGTATCACATTATCCAAGACATTTTAGCAATTACTACATGTAGCATTTCCCAATTCCAACCATATAACAAATTAACGAAGAGGAAACTTCGCCATGAATATTAAAAGCTAAGAACACATGTGTTCATACGAACCAGCTGAGCGTGTCTCTCTCCCACACAAGGATGAACTTATTCAGAGAACTAAGATAACAAAACAAAAACAAACATAAAAGCACACACGACGCTCCAAGTAAAGTACATAGGATGTGACCGAATAAAAATATAGTTTCACTAGAAGAAACCCGATAAGTTGTCGATGAAGAAGGGGATGCCTTGGGCATCCCCAAGCTTAGATGCTTGAGTCTTCTTAAAATATGCAGGGATGAACCACCGGGGCATCCCCAAGCTTAGACCTTTCACTCTTCTCGATCACATTATATCACCCTCTTCTATTGACCCTTGAAAACTTCCTTCACACCAAACTTCAAGCAAACTCATTAGAGGGTTAGTGCATAATCAAAATTCACATGTTCAGAGGTGACACAATCATTCTTAACACTTCTGGACATTGCACAAAACTTCTGAAAGTTAATGGAACAAAGAAACTCATTCAACTCAACAAAAGCGGCAATGCGAAATAAAAGGCAGAATCTGTCAAAAACAGAACAGTCCGTAAAGACGAATTTAAAGATGGCACCAGACTTGCTCAAATGGAAAAACTCAAAACTAATGAAAGTTGCGTACATATCTGAGGATCACGCTCGTAAATTGGCAGATTTTTTCGAATTTTCTACAGAGGCCTGTGCCCAGATTCGTGACAGACAGCAATGCTGTTTCTGCGCAGCGATCCCAAATATAACATCAACTTTGGTATAGAAACTTTACTTGGCACAAAAACATGATAAGGAGAGGTTGCTACAGTAGTAAACAACTTCCAAGACTCAACATAAACAAAAATTGCTGTAGTAAAATAAACACATGGGTTATCTCCCAAGAAGTTCTTTCTTTATAGCCATTAAGATGGGCTCAACAGTTTTAATGATGATGCTCTCATGAAAATAGACAATTGAAGCAAAAGAGAACATCAAGAAGCAAATTCAAAGCACATTTAAGTCTAACATGCTTCCTATGAAAAGGAATCTTGTAAATAAACAAGTTCAAGAAGAGCAAAGTAACAAGCATAGGAGGATAAAACAAGTGTAGCTTCAAAAATTTCAGCACATAGAGAGGTGTTTTAGTAACATGAAAATTTTTACAACCATATTTTCCTCTCTCATAATAACTTTCAGTAGCATCATGAGCAAACTCAACAATATAACTATCATTTAAAGCATTCTTATCATGAGTCTCATGCATAAAATAATTACTACTCCCAACATAAGCATAGTCATTCTTATTAATTGTAGTGGGAGCAAATTCAACAAAGTAGCTATCAAATATAGGAGGTATATTGTAATCATAATCAAATTTATCCTCCATAACAGGTGGTAACAAAAGACTACTATCATTATAATCATCATAAATGGGAGGCAAAGTATCATCAAAGTAAATTTTTTCCTCAATGCTTGGGGGACTAAAAATATCATGCTCATCAAAGCCAGCTTCCCCAAGCTTAGAATTTTCCATAGCATTAGCAACAATAGTGTTCAAAGCATTCATACTAATAACATTCCCATTATCATGCATATAAAGTTCCATGGGTTTTTTAATTCTTTCCTCAAACACATCATGTCCTAATTCAAGATAAAGTTCATAAAGATCTCTCATATTTTTGTTGTTTTCCATTATGCCTAACTAGTGTAAACAAGAAACCAAATGTCGCAATTGCAGTAGTCTAAAGGAAATAGCTTCGAGTACTTACAACGGCGCCGGAAAATAGCTTAGTAGCCGAGGTCCGGAGTGTGAGTACCTTTTACCTTTCCTCCCCGGCAACGGCGCCTTAAAAGTGCTTGATGTCTACGTTCCCCTCCTTTCCCGTAGACGAGTGTTGGGCCTCCAAGTGCAGAGGTTTGTAGAACAAGCAAGCAAGTTTTCCCTTAAGTGGATCACCCAAGGTTTATCGAACTCAGGGAGGAAGAGGTCAAAGATATCCCTCTCATGCAACCCCGCAACCACAAAGCAAGAAGTCTCTTGTGTCCCCAACACACCTAATAGGTGCACTAGTTCGGCGAAGAGATAGTGAAATACAGGTGGTATGAATATATATGAGCAAGAGCAACGGTGCCGTAAAATAGCTTGCCGGCGTGTAGTTGATGGTGGTAGTATTGCAGCAGAGTAGTAACACAAAGAAAACAAGAAACAAGCAAGTAGTAACTCAGCAGTATTTAGGAACAAGGCCTAGGGATTACACTTTCACTAGTGGACACTCTCAACATTGATCACATAACAGAATAGATAAATGCATACTCTACACTTTTGTTGGATGATGAACACATTGCGTAGGATTACACGAACCCTCAATGCCGGAGTTAACAAGCTCCACAATAATGCTCATGTTTAAGTAACCTTAAGTGTAAGATAGATCAAAAGACTAAACCAAGTACTAGCATAGCATGCACACTCGTCACCTTCATGCATATGTAGGAGGAATAGATCACATCAATATTATCATAGCAATAGTTAACTTCGCAATCTACAAGAGATCATGATCATAGCATAAACCAAGTACTAACACGGTGCACGCACTGTCACCTTTGCACACATGCAGGAGGAATAGAACTACTTTAATAACTTTGCTAGAGTAGCACATAGATAAATTGTGATACAAACACATTGCAATCATAAAGAGATATAAATAAGCACCTCACTATGCCATTCAACAGTGAATAAGTATTCTGTGAAATATAGCCTAAGAGACCCACACGGTGCACACACCGTCACCTTTACACACGTGGGACAAGGAGTCTCCGGAGATCACATAGGTAAAACCCACTTGACTAGCATAATGACATCTAGATTACAAGCATCATCATATGAATCTCAATCATGTAAGGCAGCTCATGAGATTATTGTATTGAAGTACATAGGAGAGAGATGAACCACATAGCTACCGGTACAGCCCCGAGCCTCGATGGAGAACTACTCCCTCCTCATGGGAACAACATCGGTGATGAAGATGGCGGTGGAGATGGCAGCGGTGTCGATGGAGAAGCCTTCCGGGGGCACTTCCCCGCTCCGGTAGGGTGCCGAACACAGACTCCCGTCCCCGGATCTTAGCTTCGCGATGGCGGCGGCTCCGGAACTTTTCTCGTATCGTGGCTTCCTCCGTAAGGGTTTTCGATGCGTGGGGCTTTAAATAGGCGAAGAGGCGGCGCAGGAGGGTCAACGAGGCGACGACACCATAGGGTGGCGCGGGCCCAGCCCCGGCCGCGCCACCATGTCATCCGGGGCCCACAGGGCCCCCTCCGGCGGCTCTCGGGTGTTCCGGATGCTTCCGGGCAAAATAGGAACCCGGGCGTTGATTTCGTCCAATTCCGAGAATATTTCGTTACTAGGATTTCTGAAACCAAAAACAGCAGAAACAGAACCGGCACTTCGGCATCTTGTTAATAGGTTAGTTCCGTAAAATGCGTAAATACGACTTATAATGTGCATAAAACATGTAGGTATCATCAATAAAGTAGCATGGAACATAAGAAATTATCGATACGTTGGAGACGTATCAGTGACAAGCCCAGAGCTCTATTGTAGACGCCTGCCCAAAACCAGATTACCAGCCTGCTGGGTTGGCTGGTAAGAGTCATGATCCTGTCTGAGGTGTCTCATGGTGCAAAGCCGATGCACAGCCATCGACTCTAGTACAAGTGCTCAAAGCTGCCTCATTGCCAGTTTGGCAGTGCTGTTAGGAGAGAGTTGGCATCCCAAAACAGCCTGTTGTCCATTGAGCTAGAGATGATCATCTAAAGTATGGGTTGGCAATGGGAGAAGGGTGATCGGCTGGTTGGCCCCGCGTGGTATCTCTTTCAAACGTGATCAAGCCCGGGACTGTTTGTCTAAATTGCGGGTCCTCATCACTGTTTTCACCTCGACTGAGGCTCGGGGGGCAGCTGACCTCGTGGATGCTCTGTTTTTTGGAAGCCGATTGGAGAGTCGTCGGCTGGTCCCGCGGACATTGACTTGTTGAGCACCGACCGAGCTTACGATCACTTCGATGTCAAAAAGATGAGGAGCGGATCATGGGGGGATCGATGCGTGGAGCTCGGCTCATCAAAAAAAATCGATCGAGTTGACAATCGGCTAAATTAGCATAAAAAAGAATCGGTAAAATCAAGTTGGGGAAATTCTCCATTGATAAACCAGATTTCTTACAAGGGAGGAGCCGATTGCTCAAGAAAGGGAGAGCAAAAGAAGGGTCTGTTGACCAATTTACTATTGCTAGGCCTACACTAGTAGATCCTAGTCTACGGGCCGTCATCGCCCTCATCGGCGGAGCTCCCATCGGCGCTGCTGCCGATGGGCTCCTCGTCGCTACTCCCGTGGCCCTCTGCGGGAGCTTCATCCTCCTCTTCGTCATCGCTGTCGTCGTCGTCCCACCACATGCGGAGGCGTTTCGCTGGTGGGTAACCCTCGAGGGAGTCGTCGTCGTCTTCTTCCTCCTCTTCCTCCTCCTCGTCAGAGGAAAAGCTCCCTTCCCAGGGGAAGAGGTCGTCGTCGCTTGTTGCTTCCAGCTCCCCGTCAATGAGGAACTGAAGGTCTTCTTCCCCGTCGGTGAGGGGTTCGTCGTCCTCCGACTCATTGGAGAAGTCCCAGTCCCGCGCGTCCCAATACTCTGGGGCGCGGGCCTCGTAGATGGCCATCAGATCGACCTCCTGCTCGAGCTCGCTGGAGGAGGAGGACTGGAGAGACAGGCCAGAGGAAATAGAGGAAGAGGAAGAATCCATGGGGACTGAGGAGGGTTTTTCGGTTTGCCGATGGCTACTGTGGAGCAGGGGGATGAGGAAAGGAATTACGGGAAGTGGCCAAATAAAAAGGGGTATAGTGATTTAATGCCTAAGCAGTTTCCGAGGACGTAGTGCTAGAATCGTCAAATCGTGCAGAGAAGTTGAGAAGGCAAGACGTCATCATGAAGAATACTGCGACGGTTCTGCTCTGCCACGACATGACCCTTCGAAGGAGACAGATGGTTTTGCAATTATCATTATCAAAACCAGGGGGGCATGTGTTACCACCCGATTTTGGCCAAATCAGGAGGTGGGCCGTAAGTGAAGATGGGCTTGAAGGACGTACACATGAAGCATCTTTGAAGCGGCCTTGCGCTAAGAGTTTGGGCTAAACTGCCCATGTATCTGTAATATATTAGATCGCATTGTAATTTAGATTAAAAGATAAGAGTCTGGCCCGTGCATGGTTAGGTGCACGCCTCAATTAGAAAGTCCCTTGGACTATAAATATGTATCTAGGGTTATCGAGAAAGGAGGACAATCATCGTTCAACCAACACAAATCAGGCGCATCGCCACCCCTTTCCTACGAGGGTTTCTCCCGGTAAGCACCATGCCGCATAGATCGCATCTAGCGATCTAGGCAAGATACGTTTATTTGTTACCTTGTACTGCTCGTGCTAAAGCCTTGTTGATGGCGAGCAGTACCACTTATCATTAGGTGTTTAGGGGCTTGCATTGATGCTTTCTCGTGCATATCCGCGTGGCAATGCCGTCCCTCGACACCTAGCTGCCCTTACACCTTTACGGGTGTAAGGGCAGCATCTTGCTTGTTCGTAGCTTAGTAGATCCGATCCGTTATAGTTGCTCCTTGCTCCGCAGGGATTAGTTTAATATCTCGCATAGTTAGGCCTTATGCTGGGGTCGGAGGATCCGGTAGTGCGTTAGGCGTTGTTTACCGTCCCCGCGAGGGATGTTCCGGGAATCAACGTTATGTTGGTTTTTAGGCCTCTCGTAGGGGTAGTTTGCATCATCTCTCGTAGCTGCTAGGCCCGATCACACGTAGGACGTTCCGATTATGCGGTGAAAACCCTAAACTGTCGTGGATCGTTTTAGCTTTGTTCTGATCAAGCAGGATCCCCATGCCATTGCAAATCCATCAAGGACCATGGGGCGATCGGCTCTTTGAGCCGATCCACAGGGAAACCTGAGAGCCGATAGGGCTCGTATTTAATGTTTACGTGTCTACCATGCAGGAACAATCGAAGCACTAACACCTTCCTGATCGGGTCTAGGTCAGGTGGCACGCCCTAGCAACCGCCGAGACGTGGCCGAAGATTTGAGGGACGACGCGAGGTGCCAGGGATCCACTAAGCGGCCCTGGGAGCTTCCCGGCTCTTCGTGTTGCTTAACCAACGCACGTCGGGGGGTTTTGGAGGGTAACACCGGCACGCAGTCCGGTCAACCGGTCGCCAACCAGGCGCCAAATGTGCGCCTAACGGATCCGGTCTGCCGCTCGGTCAGCCGGCCTACAGACCGGCAGGCCCGGCGTGCTGTCCGGTCGACCGGTCGCCAACCGGGCGCCAACCGGAGGAGCTCCTGGACGACGCAAAGTGACTCCGGTCCTTGGTCCGGTCCGACCGGCCTCTGCACCGGGCGGACCGGTCTGTGGTCCGGCTGACCGGGCTCTCGACGGTTGACTCAGCCCAACGTTTCACCAACGGTTATATTTGCTCTTGGGCTATAAATAGCCCTTCTTCCACCTTGGGCTGAGTTAGTTCTTCCCATTCTCTCTCCTCCATTGTTGCATTTGAAGAACTTGCTCTCTCTCTTGTTCCCCCCATGATTCTTGCTCATTCTTGAGGGATCTAAGAGAGGAGATCTAGATCTACACTTCCACCAATCCATTTCTCCTCTAAGTGAGGGGAACTCTTGGGATCTAGATCTTGGAGTCTTTTGTTGACTTTCCCCATTATTCTTCCTCTCCAATCTCATCCTAGCATTTGTTGTTTGGGTGGGATTTGAGAGTGAAGGACTTGAACACCTATAGTGTTCTTGCTTTGCATCATTGCATAGTTTTGAGCTCTCCACCACGATTAGTTCGAGTGAGAGACCGTGAGCTTGTTACTCTTGGAGGGAGACCTCCTAGTTGGCTTGGCGGTTGGTGCTCCGGTGATCTATTCAAGAAGATTGTGAAGAGGCCCGGGCTTCTCCTTCGTGGAGCTTGTGAAGTGGTTGTGGAGCTTGCCATCTTCGGAGCGGAGGAAAAACTAACCATAAGGAAAGGGCCATTATCCTTCGTGGGTGTGGTTCGGAGAATAGGGTGAGCCTTCGTGGTGCGGGGAATCTTTCGTGGGACCTCCACTCCTCCAAACGTGACGTACCTTCTTGCAAAGGAAGGGAACACGGGAATACATCCTCGTCTCCGCGTGCCTCGGTTATTTCTATACCCGAGCTCTCTTTCCGCATTCTTACAAGACAAATCCGTAAGAGTTTGTAATTGCCTATTCACACCCCCCCCTCTAGACGACATCTCGATCTTTCATATGCAACTAGTAATTATGTAATATCTGGTTCATGCGATGTAATTAAGACATTTGTTTCTTCATATTGCATCTTAAACTGTGTGTGCTAGCGATTGATCCAGGGACTAGCACAAATAAGCACAGAGATTCAACCCGTACCGGGTCGGATCGCTACAGACCACCTATGAACATAATTGATAAAAAAAACCACCTCCAGCGTGGCGGCAGCGCGGCAGCATGCCGCTCTAGCCTGTGGCGGCAGGCCTTTGCCGTCTCGTGCCATGGCGGCACGTTGGCTTTTGACGATCGCCGTCAGTGGCCGTTTGCCCTGGTGGACCATGCCACCACATACATCGACGACATGTTTGGAAACTATACGCGCTTGAGTCGATTCGACGTAGCAGCTCGTTCAGCCAAACTATGGAGAAAGACTCGTTTGCAGCACTAATTTCGAGGCTAGTGACACATCTGACAAGATAAACTACGCTTATTCTCAGATGACTGGTGTAGTGTACGTTTAGGGCATCAACGGGATGACGCAAACGAACGCTGAGGCCGAGCCGAAAATGCGTTTGGTACACGCTCCAGCGGGGCGATGGACGGACCGTTCGCGGCGACGTAAACCTGACCCAAATACGCGCCTCGAATGCGTCGCAGCGAACACTGCGCGGAAGCACAAAGTGTCCGCTCGCGTCTGGCGGACGTTTCGTCGGGCCCGCCTGGCAGTGACCTAGCCTCGATGCGTCTTCTCAGCGATGCCAGTACTGGCGCCGAGACGTTGCTTTGGCAGTCTGCGGTCTCGTAAATGGCAATGCCACGCATGGCGCGCGGCCGTCGACCGCCTCCGACCTATATAAACAGGAGCACGCGCATCTCATCTCCTCTCACACTAAACCCTAACTGCCGCACAACCTCCACTGTACCGCCGCTGCTGCTCAACCTCCACCTTTGCCACCATGAGGAGCGCCGGCCGCGGCCAGGCTGCCGCGCCTCCACCTCTACCTCCACCTCTACCTCCACCTCCGACTCCACCTCCCCTGGCCCCAGGCTCCGACTCTCGCGACCACTTTTGGGCGTCCGAAATACGTCGCCCGTTTAGGGGGCCGCGACCGTCAGCCCACCGGCCCCTATTTTAGTTTACCGCCGATGCTCCATATGAGCCCTAAAACGGGTGCGCCAGAGCCCACATAGGGGGGCGAGTGGAGATGCTCTTAAAATAGAGAGAGTAGTAGCGGTAAGGGCATCTCCAACGGGGCGACGCATTTCGGACGCCCAAAAGTGGTCGCGACCGTCCGTTTGCGTCGCCCCGTGGACATACTTTGACCACGCGTCCGTTTGCGTCTGGGTGTACTCCCAGCGGGGCGACCCATTTTTTGTTTTGCAACATATTTAAAAAATATAAAAACTACTACATATAAACTATACAAACTAGTTGTAGAAATCTAGACTACTTGCTGCCCGATGGCCCGGCCCCGTCGTTGCATCCCTCCCTCCTCTGCTTCTCCACCGCTTGCCGTGCGGCCGGTAGGGCTCGGTGCGCCGCCACATCCTCTAGCAGGCACAACCGCAGCCTTGCGTTCGCGGCGTCCTCGGCCTCCTTGAGCGTCTCGAAGGAGTCGACTAACGCCCTCTGCTCCGCTGCCTTCTCCTCCAGGGTAGGCGCATCAGGGTCATCAGAAGACCATGAGATGCCGGAGCCGTCGTCCTCTGTGGTTGCCGCGGCCGCCACCTTGTGGCGTTCCATCTCGGCGTTGAACGCCGCGTGGGCCGCCCGCTCCTCCTCTGCTTCCTTCTCCGCGTCAGCCAGGAACTTGGCGACCCTGACCGGGTCGAGGAGGTCATCGGTGATGTCGTCGTCGTTGACCTCCTCCTAGGAGCTCGAAGGCCGGGGAGGTGGAGTCGGAGGTGGACGTGGAGGTGGAGGTGGAGGCGCGGCAGCCTGGCTGCGGCCAACGCTGCTCATGGTGGCAAAGGTGGAGGTGAGCGGGAGCGGCGGTACGGTGGAGGTTGTGCGGAGGCTAGGGTTTAGTGTGGCAGGAGATGAGATGCGCGCGCCCCTGTTTATATAGGTCGGAGGCAGGGGACGGCCCCTGGCGGCACGCGTGACATCGCCATTACTTCGTGCGCAGAGGTAGGCGACGGGCGCGCGCCACGCGAGGCATCGCCTTTTACGCGGCCGCAGACTGCCGAAGCGACGCCTCGGCGCCAGTACTGGCGTCGCTGAGAAGCCGCAACGAGGATGGGTCAGTGCCAGGCGGGCCCGACGAAACGTCCGCCAGACGCGAGCGGACACTTTGCGCGTCCACGCAGCGTCCGCCGCGACGCATCCGAGGCGCATATTTGGGCCAGGTTTGCGTCGCCGCGGACGGTCCGGTCACTATGAGTCGCCCCGCTAGTGAATATACCGGAGCATTTTCATCCCGGCCGGACGCAAATGGTCGCTCGTTGTCTCGTTTGGGTCATCCTGTTGGAAATGCCCTAAACGTTTATACACAACAGTACAGTGCAAAGTCGTCTGAGAATAAGCGTAGTTTATCTTCTCAGATGTCTCACTGGCCTCGAAATTAGTGCTGCAAACCTCTTTCTTCTTAGTATGGCTGAACGAGCTGCTACGTTGAATCGGCTCAGCACTATTTTCACGCGTACAGTTTCCAAAACTGTCGTCGATGTATGTGGCCGCATGGTCCACCAGGGCAAACGGCCACTGACGGCGATCGTCAAAATCCTACGTGCCGCCACGGCACGCGACGGCAAGGCCTGCCGCCATAGACTAGAGCGGCATTCTGCCACGTGTCGGGCGCTGCCGCCACGCTGAAGGTGGTCCATTCTGTCAATTATGCTCACATGTGGTCTTTTTTGTCAATTCACTGAGTAGGGTGGTCCTTTGTGCCAAAAATTCCTGCCTAAGGGCATTTCCAACGCGGCGACTTATCCCGCGCCCGCGCGTCCGGATGGGTCCAGCCGGACAAAAAACCAGGCCCAACGCGGCGACGCACATCAAATGCGGATGGCCGCGGCGTCCGGAACAACGCAAACCCGACCCAAATCTGGGCTAGGTTTGCATGGCCTCGGATGGCACGCGGCGTCCGCTCGCGTCGGGGCGCCGGACTGCTCGTCTCCCTTGGGGCCACCTGTCGGTGACCGGGGAGTCTATTTAATGTGGATCGGAGGGGATCTGTCCCTCCACTCTAGGCCCCAACTCCACTCCCCGAGCGCAACCGCCGCCATGGCCCCGAAGCGACGGTTCGCTCCCGGAGCCAACGACGACGAGGCCAGCAGCAGCCGGCATCCGCCGCAGGCGCTGCGGGCCGGCGGGAACCGCGGCGGCCTCCACATCGGAGAGGCCGCCCGCGGAGGCGCGGCATTGCCGCCACCGGCTCCGCTGCTGCTGCAGCCCAAGCCGGAGTCCTCCGAGGAGGACCCCGACATCGCCGCCACGCTGCTCAAATCGGCGGCGGAGGAGGAAGCCCAATGGCCTCATCTCCAAGAGGCCATTCGCACCTCCGCGATGGAGGAGGAGGCCCGGCAGGCGATCGAGGACGCCGAGGCCTGGGAGCTGTTCGCCCAGGCCCACCGGGAGGTGGAAGCGCAGCGCCGCCGCGAGGAGCAGCAGCGCCGCCGCGAGGAGCAGCAGCGGTAGGAGGCCGTGCGCCGCGAGGAGGAGGGGAGGCGCCGCGCGGTGCAGGGGAGGCTCCAGCGGGCCAGGCGCCAAGCCTGGCTGGAGAGGGAGGCGCAGCTCCGTGCTGCCGCCGCTCCGGACCCCCACTCACCCTGGGAGGAGGCCATGTGGTCTCCGTGGCTAGAGTCCCCGGCGCGGTCGAGCCACAACAGTGCCTCGCCGCCCGGGGACGTCGTCGACGCCGACGACGACGCCCACATGGGCTAGGCGGCGCACCGGCGGCCACCGCGCCGTCGACCAAACCCTAATAGAGGGTTTTTAGTTTAAATTTTAAAGCCCATATAGAGGGCTTCTTTTGTTAGTTATTTGCCCAAAATAGGGGTATGTACAAATTTGCCCAAAATAGGGCATATGTTTAATCAAATTTCGTTTAAATTTGCATTTTTACTTTTGTTTTTCTATTTCTTCGATTATGCGGTGCGTCCGCGCGTTGAGCGCAGCGTGCGACCCAAACGGACAGACGGACGCGGGCCACTGTCCGCGTGTCCGCTCGGCCACCCAAACGGCCCAAAACGGACGGCCCAGCGCGTACGTTTGGGTCGCTCGGTTGGAGATGCCCTAAAGTGCGTGGGCTGATGTACCCGGTGAGGCCCAAGAGGATGGTGGAGACAATGTGTGTCCCCAGATGGTATATGTTGCCGTAAGAGCCTGGAATGATGTGCTAGAATTACTGAAGTGTCGACATGAATCCTATTTTTCTTTCCCTTTTCATCTTCTGTAACAACGGAGAAATTATGTTAGGTTTGATTAGATTTTTTTATTTGGGTAGTAACTGAATCATTGAGAAGTTATTTCACACGCTTTTTCTAGACAAGTTTCGATTTAGGAATAATTTTTCTCTCTCTCTCTTTAGTTTCATTCCCCTCCCGCATTCCCGCACAGAGTGAAAAAAAATGTCGCGGCCACCGCCCCGCCATGTCTCGATCCCATCGGTTGCTGATTGTCTTTGAGCGTATCAATATAGAATAGCTGAGTACTTGAGCACTCCCGATGGCGACTCGGGAGTTTTACGTAATCAATCATGGCCGGTTTGAAAATTAAAAGGATAGGAGCTGCAGTGTGGGGAAAAAGGCGCAATTCTTGAAAAATTATTTCGCACGTTTTGTAAACACAAATTTCAATTCGGCCCTTCTAAAGTTAATCTAACTCGTCCTGACCAAACTGGTCGGAGGAGTCATGCAAGTGTGTTGGTGTATCAGAGTACTTGAACATAAAGTACTAGTTGGGTAGGTCGCCCCACCTTCATGCCGTAAATTATTTGTAGGATGGCATGACATGGTGGCAGGACAATATGATGAAGATCCATCATATATATGGAGGTGCAAACAATTTCCCTTACATAAGCCCCAACCTTGTCTTGTACTACATTCCTCATGTATGGGAACAATGACACTTTGAAATTGCGCACATATATGACCTCCATAGATATACATAGGAAATGGAGGCACCAGGACGCCATCACTGGATTGCCGCCACTGGCGTAGCACTTGGCAGTTTGCTGCATCCTGCACGCTAGGACTAGCTTCACCAATTTATTCGATTAGTCTTTGTCGCAGGATGCGACTGTGTAGGATAGGATGGTGTTGGTACTGCCTAAACCGCGAGAGCTAATGAACCCGGTGAGGCCCAAGAGGACGATGGAGACAATGTGTCATGCCAGATGGCAGATGATGTTCTAAGAGGATGGATTGATGTGCTATGATTACTGAAGTGTCGACACGAATCCTATTTTCTTCCCCTTTTCATCTTCTGTAACAATGGAGAAATTGTGTTAGGTTTGATTAGATTTTTTTATTTGGGTACGAACGGAATCATTGAGAAGTTATTTCACACGCTTTTGCCAGATAAGTTTCGATTTATTAACAAATTGATTCCCGCACAGAGTGAAAACTAAAGATGTGGCGGCTACCGCCACGCCATATCTCGACGCCCTCCGTTGCCGGCCACCGGAGAGAAACGGTAGTCCCGCGCTGTTCCTGCCCGACATGCAGGTCCTCTGGACCAGCCACTCCCTCTCCGCCGCCCCATCTCCCAAGTCGTTTTTCTTCAAGCCCTTTAGTTACAAGAGAAGCAGGGGACACCACAATACGAGTAGTCTCCTCTACTCTCACAGGCCTGGATCACTCGCGCACGTTGGTGCATTGTTCTTATTATCTCACAATCTTACAGCTTGAATATTATTTGCTATGTGTTTGCAGCTTTAGGCATTTTTGGAAAATGGGCACTTTATTACTTAACGCAATAGACTCGGCCTCTGCATATCTAAGATGTAGCTTAAGGCATGGAGCAACAGATGTCGACTCGGGTGTCTGTATCATGGAAGGGCCATTGTGTGTGTTTTTTCCACCTAATCTATCATGTGTTGCTGATTGTTCAGGACTCCAGGTCCAGCCTTGGCCTTGGGGTCTCACATCACCACGTCGTTCATGTCCGGGCACGCCCTCGCCCCTGCTGCCATCTCCTAGGTCGTTTCTCCAAAAGCCTTTTGATTACAAGAGAAGCGGCGCCTCTTGCTTGCCCGCTCTGCTCTCCAGGCCTTCAGGTACATTTCGTGCTATTATTGGCAACAATGTCAAGCTTTGCCTACTGCTTGTTTTATGTGTGCAGCACAAGCCCTAGAGCGGCGGATGTTCAGGTGTCTCCCTCATGGAAGGGTAGGTGTGCTCTGCTCTCTGATATCTGTCATGTTCTGCTAATTGTGTGCCAATGGTTTCCAACTTTTCCTTCTCCCGTGAACAAGTGTCCGTGAGAAGAGAAAGGGAAGGAGCTTAGATCCCTTGCTCCGCCGACAGCCGGATCGTCGGTCGCCTCCCTCTCTGGTCGCTGTAGCGGCAGGAGAGTGGGGGGACCTTCGATCTGTGCCCAAGGCTTGTAGATAGTAGGGTAGGGCTCCCCATCGGCGCCGGAAGGATGGTGGTGGCGGCGTCGGTGTGGAATAAGGTGGCCGGAGTTTCTTCCCCACTACGGCGATGCCTGGTCTGGCGGAGCCGTGAAGCTTCGAGGCGGTAGGTGCCCCCATATCCATCGATCTGGTGGGAGTTGGTGCTCCGGGCGTGGTTGATACGTCTCCAACGTATCTATAATTTCTGATGTTCCATGGTAGTTTTATGACAGTACCTACATGTTTTGTTCATACTTTATATCATTTTTATGCATTTTCTGGAACTAACCTATTAACAAGACCCTGAAGTGCCAGTTCCTGTTTTCTGCTGTTTTTGATTTCAGAAAAGTTAGTTTACAAATATTTTCGGAATTGGACGAAACAAAAGCCCACGGCCCTATTTTCCACTGAGTCTTCCAGAACACCGAAGGAGAGACGAAGGGGGGCCACGAGGCGGCCACACCATAGGGGGGCGTGGCCCCACCTCCTGGCGCGCCGCCCTATGGGGTGGGCCCCTCGGGACCCCTCCGACGCCGCCCTTTCGCCTATATAATCCTCCAGATGCGAAAACCCTAAATCAATCGGTCTTCCTCCACGAAAAGTTACGTAGCCGCCGCCATCGCAAAGCCAAGTTCGTGGCACAGAAGCCTCTGTTCCGGCACGCCGCCGGGACGGGGAAGTGCCCCCGGAATCCATCTCCATCGACACCACCGCCATCTTCATCGCCGTTGCTGTCTCCCATGATGAGGAGGGAGTAGTTCTCCCCCGAGGCTGAGGGCTCTACCGGTAGCTATGTGGTTCATCTCTCTCTCCCATGGTGTGATCTTTATGTGATCATGAGCTTTGCAATCTAGTTGAATATGTAGATGTTACTCTTGTCTATTATGCACTCTAGAGGTTACTTTAATATGAATTCCGGAATCACTCCCCACGTTGTGATGGTGACAGTGTGCGCATCGTGTGTGATTCCTTTATGAAGTTGTGGAGCTTGTTTACTCCGGCTTGAGGGTGCTCTTGTAGCCCTACACAATGAATGGTGTTTGTTATCCAACAAGAAAGTGTTGGAGAGTAACATTTATTTATTCAATTATGTGATCATTGTTGAGAGTGTCCACTAGTGAAAGTATGATCCCTAGGCCTTGTTTCTAAGCATTGAAACACCGTTTTCAACAAGTTCTGCTACATGTTCGCTTGCTGCCATTTTTATTTCAGATTGCAATTACTACTTATAATCATCCATATTACTTGTATTTCACTATCTCTTCGCCGAACAAGTGCACCTATACATCTGACAAGTGTATTAGGTGTGTTGGGGACACAAGAGACTTCTTGTATCTTAATTGCGGAGTTGCTTGAGAGGGATATCTTTGACCTCTACCTCCCCGAGTTCGATAAACCTTGGGTGATTCACTTAAGGGAAACTTGC
This sequence comes from Lolium rigidum, assembly GCF_022539505.1. Taxonomy (NCBI): domain Eukaryota; kingdom Viridiplantae; phylum Streptophyta; class Magnoliopsida; order Poales; family Poaceae; genus Lolium; species Lolium rigidum. The sequence goes on from NC_061513.1 coordinate 291,365,775, forward strand.
TCTGCTGTTCTACAAACCTCTCGCTCTTGGAGGCCCAACACTGTCTACATGAGTAGAAGCGTGCGTAGACATCAAGCTATTTTCTAGCGCCGTTGCCGGGGAGGTAAGGTAAAAGGTATTCACATCCTCCGACTACTAAGCTATTTCCTAGCACTGTTGCCGGTGTGTGAGTGCTCGAAGCTATTTCCTTTAGATTCTGCAATTTTATCTTTTTGTCTCTTGTTTTTATTTCACTAGTTTGGCTTAATGGAAAACAACAAAAAAATTAGAGATCTTTATGAACTTTATCTTGAGTTAGGACATGAGGTGTTTGAAGAGAAAATTAAAAAACCTATGGAACTTTATATGCATGCTAATGGCAATGTTATTAGTATGAATGCTTTGAACATCATTGTTGCTAATGCTATGGAAAATTCTAAGCTTGGGGAAGCTGGTTTTGAGGAGCATGATATTTTTAGTCCCCCAAGCATGGAGGACAAAATTTACTTTGATGATACTTTACCTCCTATATATGATGATTACAATGATGACTATCATATTTTCAGTCCACCTACTATTGAGGAGAAAATTAATTATGATTACAATATGCCTCCAATATATGATGATTATGGTGATGAGAATAATAATGATAGCTATCTTATTGAATTTGCTCCCACTACAATTAATAGTAATGACTATGCTTATGTGGAGAGTAATAATTTTATGCTTGTAGCTCATGATAAGAATGTTTCATGTGATAGTTATATTGTTGAGTTTGTTCATGATGCTACTGGAAATTATTATGAGGGAGGAAAATATGGTTGTAGAAATTTTCATGGTACTAAAACACCTCTCTACATGCTAAAATTTTTGAAGTTACTCGTGTTTTATCTTCCTATGCTTGTCACTTTGTTCTTCATGAATTTATTTGTGTACAAGATTCCTATGCATAGGAAGCGGGTTAGACTTAAATGTGTTTCGAATTTGCTTCTTGATGCTTCTTTTGCTTCACTTTCTATTTTCATGTGAGCATCATTAAAATCTTCTGCGCCTAGCTGAAAGGCGTTAAAGAAAAGCGCTTATGGAAGACAACTCATTATTTTATTTCTGCAATTTTTGTTTTATATTTGAGTCAAGGTGATTGTTACTACTGTAGCAATACCTTTGTATCTTTATTTTCTTGCATTGTTGTGCCAAGTAAAGTCTCTAATAGAAAGTTGATACTAGATTTGGATTTCTGCGCAGAAACAGATTTTTAGCCGCCCTATGGTCTCGGCCCCTCGTGGCCCCACTTCATATCTCCCTCGGTCTTCTGGAAGCTTCGTGGAAAAATAAGCCCCTGGGCGTTGATTTCGTCCAATTCCGAGAATATTTCCTTTGTAGGATTTCTGAAATCAAAAACAGTAGAAAACAGACAATCGGCACTTCGGCATCTTGTTAATAGGTTAGTGCCGGAAAATGTATAATAATGATGTAAAGTATGTATAAAACATTCAAGTATTGTCATAAAAGTAGCATGGAACATAAGAAATTATAGATACGTTTGAGACGTATCAACTGCGCAGTAGTCAGGTGCTGCTGGCCAACCACATGCCGACAGCGCGTAGCGGGCCAGGCAGGCAGAGGTGCTGCCAGCCAATGGCGTGCAGGGGATCGGCGCCTCGGTCGGCAGCAACGCGCCAGTGGGGGCCTGCGCAGCAGCGGTCCCGCGCTCGAGAGGGGATCAGCTGTGGCTGTGGAGAAGAGCCCCAGGCCGTTGTGTGCCTCGCTGACGGTGCACAAAATCCTGACGACTGACGTTGCTGTCCATGCTGCTACTTTTGAAGATAGTGCCAATCATGGGTCAAATGATGAGCCAATGATTGGGCCGATTTTGGCTGGTCAGAGGGGACCTTCTGTGCACAGCAATGCTGAGAGAAGCGGTATGTTTTTCAATGATATGAATTTCAATTGTACTTTTCATGAATTTGGACATTGTATGCCAAGTATTTTTTCTAATGGTGTATCTTATGAGAGTAATATGAATCATGTAGGCCCGTGTTTGCACACAACCATGGTTGGTTCGTTGGAAAAAACTATGGATAGTGCTAAGGGAAATGCTATGTTGGATAAGAAAGGGGAGAAGAATAAAGTGGATCTCCAGGGTAGGATGAGGAATGCCTCACCTATGAAGACTACTGGTGAGTCATCTACCTCTTTTAAGGAATCATCTAACATTGCTACCTCCACTTTATATTTGTCTGAAATTGAGAATGAAAATGTGGCTTGTTATCCTTCTACAGAAGAGGTTATTGCATTTGGGGGATTCCGAAGCCCTCTATTGGAGGGAGGTCGAGTACCCGGCTGGGAAGCCAGCCTAATGCCGACATGCCTCAGCTGGAGAGGGCGATGAAGAATGCACAGTTGCGTGATGAGAGTTTCACTACAGGTCAGTTGTCGATCCCCATGTTCTCTATTGGTAATATTCCAGATTCAGAAATAGTTAAGAGAGCGGATCGGTTAGGGATATCCTTACGTAATTCAGCACGAGAGATACAGAAATCTGTTATGGGAATTAAAATGGTGGAAGAGGAACGTATTTTGACGATTTTGGAAAAGAAAGAGACTGAGAATAAAAATAAAGAGGAAGGTCTGGAGACTCTTGTATTGTCAAAAGTTTCCACCCTTTGTGAGGATTTGATTGAGGATGAAGATATTCCACTGGATTTTGATGATCATTTGGAACATCTTAAACCAATGGTTAAGGTAAATAAAGCTAGACAAAGAAAAGTGTATGATACTAGTAATATTCGCAAAGGTACTAGGAAGAGAATTAATTTTTTTTATTAATGCACAATTTAAAAGGAATTAATTGGAATCCAGGGGGTTTTGGGGATACTGCTAAACATTTGTTTGTCAAAGAGGCAATTTAGGAACATAAATTAGACTTCATAGCCTTGTTGCAGTCTGGGAGATCTAATTTCTCGATTCCTTTTTTGAACCAGTTAGGGACGGGTTATAATTTCTCCTGGTTTTGTTTACCACCACATGGTAGCTCGGGGGGTATTCTAGTGGGAATTAACTCCGATACGTTACAAGTGTTAAAAGTAAGCACGTGAGATTTCTGTGTTAAGCTTCACATTAAATGTAAGAGAGATGGTTTTGAATGGATTCTGGTGCAGGTATATGGGGCGATCCAAGACTTGCACAAAGCAGAATTTCTGTCAGAACTAGTGAGAACTTGTGAATCTGAAACATTACCTATGTTGGTAGGAGGTGATTTCAATATTATACGCAAGAGAGAAGAGAAAAATAGTGATAATTTCAAAGCGCGTTGGCCCTTTGTTTTTAACGCAATTATTGAGAATTTGAACTTGCGTGAAATTGCTCTAACTGGGAGACAATTTACATGGGAAAGTAGGAGAGAAGAACCTACATATGATAAGCTTGATAGAGTACTAACATCAATCTCGTGGGAACAAAAATTTCCCTTGGTAACGGTAAGAGCTTTAACTAGAGCTGATTCTGATCACACTCCAATACTTATAGATTCAGGGGTGAAAGCACATCTGAGTAACCAAGCAAATTCTCCTTTGAGCTACATTGGTTGCGACAAGAGGGTTTTCTTGATATGATAGTAAAGGAGTGGAATTCAGCTATAGGTGGAGCTAATCCGATGGAAGTTTGGTTGAATAAATTAAGACATATAAGAAGATTCCTTTAGGGATGGGCAAAAAATCAAAGTGGAAAGTATAAAAAAGAAAAAGAGAGATTGTTAAATATCATTGATCATCTTGATTTGAAAGCGGAAACAAATATCTTGGATACAAATGAAAGGGATGAGTTAAAAAAGGAAAATGATGGTCTGAACAAATTAAGAAGAGAAGAGGGGTCTAAATGGGCCCAAAGAGCAAAAGTTAAGCATATTCAAGAAGGAGGGAATAATACGACGTATTTCCACTTAATAGCGAATGGTAAACACAAAAGGAAGAAAATTTTCCAATTAGAGAAACAAGAGGGGACTATTATTGGGGAAGATAATTTGAAGGTTTACATTACAGAATTCTATAAGAAACTGTTTGGGGCACCGGCACCAACTAATATTTCTTTAGTTGTAGAGGACATCCATGATATTACGCAAATCTCATCAATGGGTTATGACATCTTGACGGCCCCCTTTACGGAAGAGGGGTTTTTTTAGGCAATTTCTCGGATGGAACTGAATAAAGCTCCTGGACCAGATGATTTTCCAGCTGAGTTTTATCAAACATTTTGGGATGTAATAAAGGATGATCTAATGGCTTTGTTTTGACAGTTTACCAAAGGGGAATTGCCCCTTTATAAACTAAATTTCGGAGTTGTTACATTATTACCTAAAAAAGATAATGCGGTCCAAATACAACAATATAGACCTATTTGCTTGCTTAATGTATGTTTTATGATTTTCACTAAAGTTTTAACATTCTGATGATACTATCCTTTTTTTTGGAACATGGCCTCAACAAAGCTGTTAATATGAAATTAATTTTGCGCCTCTTTGAAGAGTTATCGGGGCTTAAGATTAACTTTCATAAGAGTGAGATTTTTTGTTTTGAAAAGGCAAAGGAGGAAGAGGATCAGTATAAGCAGATCTTTGGATGTGATGTTGGACAACTCCCCTTTAGATACTTGGGTATTCCAATCCATTACAAAAAAAACTCGGGAATTCGGATTGGTATCCAGTAGAAACACGGTTTGAGAGTAAATTAGGATGCTTGGAAAGGGAAGTTACTATCCTATGGTGATAGGTTGATACTTATTAATTTAGTATTAACTAGCTTACCGATGTTTATGTTATCTTTCTTACAAATACCTGTTGGGGTAAGGAAACGTCTAGACTTCTATAGATCTAGGTTCTTTTGGCAGTCCGACGAAAACAAAAGAAAATACTGGCTTACAAAATGGAACATTATTTGTCGACCTAAAGATCAAGGGGGATTAAGTATTGAGGTTCTCGAAATCAAAAACATATGCTTATTGAGCAAATGGCTCTTTAAACTTCTTAATGAAGACGGGTGGGGCAAGAATTTCTACAAAATAAATACCTAAGACATAAGACGTTATCGGAGGTGCAAGCTAAGCCTACCGATTCCCCTTTCTGGAAAGGATTGATGGGGGTTAAACAAGAGTTTTTTCTAGGGGTTTTTTCAAAGTGGGTAATGGTATGAGTACCCGCTTTTGGGAAGATACATGGCTAGGAAATACTCCTTTAGCTCACCAGTATCCGTCCTTGTATAATATTGTACACCATAAGAATGTCACAGTTGCACGAGTGTTAGCCCAAACACCATTGAATATTACTTTCCGAAGGGTGTTAAGAGGTAACAAATGGATCTGTATGGTTGCAATTATGTAGGAAACTAATGATGGTAAATTTGAATGACGAGGATGATCGATTTGTTTGGAATTTGACATCAAATGGTTTGTTTACAGTGAAGTCGATGTATAAGGATCTTATGTGTGACCATACCCCTTTTCTGCGAAAGTACTTGATACGTCTCCAACGTATCGATAATTCCTTATGTTCCATGCTACTTTATTGATGATACCTACATGTTTTATACACATTATATGTCGTATTTACGCATTTTCTGGAACTAACCTATTAACAAGATGCCGAAGTGCCAGTTCTGTTTTACTGCTGTTTTTGGTTTCAGAAATCCTAGTAACGAAATATTCTCGGAATTGGACGAAATCACCTCCCAGGTTCCTATTTTGCCCGGAAGCATCCAGAACACCCGAGAGCCGCCAGAGGGGGGCCCTGGTGGGCCCAGATGACATGGTGGCGCGGCCCGAGGCCCCGGCCGCGCCACCCTATGGTGTCGTCGCCTCGTTGACCCTCCTGCGCCGCCTCTTCGCCTATATAAAGCCCACGCATCGAAAACCCTTACGAGAGGAAGCCACGGTACGCGAAACCTTCCGGAGCCGCCGCCATCGCGAAGCCAAGATCCGGGGGACGGGAGTCTCTGTTCCGGCACCCTGCCGGAGCGGGGAAGTGCCCCCGGAAGGCTTCTCCATCGACACCGCTGCCATCTCCACCGCCATCTTCATCACCGCTGCTTGCTTCCATGAAGAGGGAGTAGTTCTCCATCGAGGCTCGGGGCTGTACCGGTAGCTATGTGGTTCATCTCTCTTCTATGTACTTCAATACAATAATCTCATGAGCTGCCTTACATGATTGAGATTCATATGATGATGCTTGTAATCTAGATGTCATTATGCTAGTCAAGTGGGTTTTACCTATGTGATCTCCGGAGACTCCTTGTCCCACGTGTGTAAAGGTGACGGTGTGTGCACCGTGTGGGTCTCTTAGGCTATATTTCACGAGAATACTTATTCACTGTTGAATGGCATAGTGAGGTGCTTATTTATATCTCTTTATGATTGCAATGTGTTTGTATCACAATTTATCTATGTGCTACTCTAGCAAAGTTATTAAAGTAGTTTTATTCCTCCTGCATGTGTGCAAAGGTGACGATGCGTGCACCGTGTTAGTACTTGGTTTATGCTATGATCATGATCTCTTGTAGATTGCGAAGTTAACTATTGCTATGATAATATTGATGTGATCTATTCCTCCTACATATGCATGAAGGTGACGGTGTGCATGCTATGCTAGTACTTGGTTTAGTCTTTTGATCTATCTTACACTAAAGGTTACTAAAATATGAGCATTATTGTGGAGCTTGTTAACTCCGGCATTGAGGGTTCGTGTAATCCTACGCAATGTGTTCATCATCCAACAAAAGTGTAGAGTATGCATTTATCTATTCTGTTATGTGATCAATGTTGAGAGTGTCCACTAGTGAAAGTCTAATCCCTAGGCCTTGTTCCTAAATACTGCTATCGCTACTTGTTTGCTGTTTTACTGCGTTACTACTTGCTACGTTACTACTTGCATGTTTACTTCCCGCAATATTACTACCATCAAGCGCACGCCGGCAAGCACTTTTACGGCGCCGTACTACTGCTCACACTTATTCATACCACCTGTATTTCACTATCTCTTCGCCGAACTAGTGCACCTATTAGGTGTGTTGGGGACACAAGAGACTTCTTGCTTTGTGGTTGCGGGGTTGCATGAGAGGGATATCTTTGACCTCTTCCTCCCTGAGTTCGATAAACCTTGGGTAATCCACTTAAGGGAAACTTGCTGCTTGTTCTACAAACCTCTGCTCTTGGAGGCCCAACAACGTCTACAGGAAAAGGAGGGGAAGTAGACATCAAGCACTTTTACGGCGCCGTTGCCGGGGAGGAAAGGTAAAAGGTACTCACACTCCGGACCTCGGCTACTAAGCTATTTTCCGGCGCCGTTGTAAGTACTCGAAGCTATTTCCTTTAGACTCTGCAATTGCGACATTTGGTTTCTTGTTTACACTAGTTAGGCATAATGGAAAACAACAAAAATATGAGAGATCTTTATGAACTTTATCTTGAATTAGGACATGATGTGTTTGAAGAAAGAATTAAGAAACCCATGGAACTTTATATGCATGCTAATGGGAATGTTATTACTATGAATGCTTTGAACACCATTGTTGCTAATGCTATGGAAAATTCTAAGCTTGGGGAAGCTGGCTTTGATGAGCATGATATTTTTAATCCCCCAAGCATTGAGGAGAAAATTTACTTTGATGATACTTTGCCTCCTATTTATGATGATTATAATGATAGTAGTCTTTTGTTACCACCTGTTATGGAGGATAAATTTGATTATGATTACAATATACCTCCTATATTTGATAGCTACTTTGTTGAATTTGCTCCCACTACAACTAAAAAAATTGATTATGCTTATGTGGAGAGTAATAATTTTATGCATGAGACTCATGATAAGAATGCTTTATGTGATAGTTATATTGTTGAGTTTGCTCATGTTGCTACTGAAAGTTATTATGAGAGAGGAAAATATGGTTGTAAAAATTTTCATGTTACTAAAACACCTCTCTATGTGCTGAAATTTTTGAAGCTACACTTGTTTTATCTTCTTATGCTTGTTACTTTGCTCTTCATGAACTTGTTTATTTACAAGATTCTTATGCATAGGAAGCATGTTAGACTTAAATGTGTTTTGAATTTGCCTCTTGATGCTCTCTTTTGCTTCAACTTCTATTTCTTGCGAGTGCATTATTAAAACTGCTGAGCCCATCTTAATGGCTATAAAGAAAAGAACTTCTTGGGAGATAACCCATGTGTTTATTTTGCTACAGCAATTTTTGTTTTGTTGAGTCTTGGAAGTTTTTTACTACTGTAGCAACCTCTCCTTATCATGTTTTTTGTGCCAAGTAAAGTTTCTATGTTAAAGTTGATGTTATATTTGGGATTGCTGCGCAGAAACAGCATTGCTGTCTGTCACGAATCTGGGCACAGGCATCTGTAGAAAATTCGAAAAAATCTGCCAATTTACGAGCGTGATCCTCAGATATGTACGCAACTTTCATTAGTTTTGAGTTTTTCCATTTGAGCAAGTCTGGTGCCATCTTTAAATTCGTCTTTACGGACTGTTCTGTTTTTGACAGATTCTGCCTTTTATTTCGCATTGCCGCTTTTGTTAAGTTGAATGAGTTTCTTTGTTCCATTAACTTTCAGAAGTTTTGTGCAATGTCCAGAAGTGTTAAGAATGATTGTGTCACCTCTGAACATGTGAATTTTTGATTATGCACTAACCCTCTAATGAGTTTGCTTAAAGTTTGGTGTGAAGGAAGTTTTCAAGGGTCAATAGAAGAGGGTGATATAATGTGATCGAGAAGAGTGAAAGGTCTAAGCTTGGGGATGCCCCGGTGGTTCATCCCTGCATATTTTAAGAATACTCAAGCATCTAAGCTTGGGGATGCCCAAGGCATCCCCTTCTTCATCGACAACTTATCAGGTTTCTTCTAGTGAAACTATATTTTTATTCAGTCACATCTTATGTACTTTACTTGGAGCGTCTGTGTGTGCTTTTATTTTTGTTTTGTTATTTTCATTCTCTGAATAAGTTCATCCTTGTGTGGGAGAGAGACACGCTCCGCTGGTTCGTATGAACACATGTGTTCTTAGCTCATAATATTCATGGCGAAGTTTCCTCTTCGTTATATTGTTATATGGTTGGAATTGGAAAAATGCTACATGTAGTAATTGGTAAAATGTCTTGGATAATGTGATACTTGGCAATTGTTGTGCTCATGTTTAAGCTCTTGCATAATTGGTCTCTCTAAGGTCTAGATAATTTCTAGTATTGAGTTTTGAACAACAAGGAAGACGGTGTAGAGTCTTATAATGTTTACAATATGTCTTTTATGTGAGTTTTGCTGTACCGGTTCATCCTTGAGTTCGCTTCAAATAACCTTGCTAGCCTAAACCTTGTATCGAGAGGGAATACTTCTCATGCATCCAAATACTTGAGCCAATATTCATGCCATTTGTGTCCACCATACCTACCTACTACATGGTATTTCTCCGCCATTCCAAAGTAAATTGCTTGAGTGCTACCTTTAAACAAATTCAAAAGTTATTACCTCTGATTTGTGTCAATGTTTTATAGCTCATGAGGAAGTATGTGGTGTTTATCTTTCAATCTTGTTGGGCAACTTTCACTAATGGACTAGTGGCTTCATCCGCTTATCCAATAATATTGCAAAAAGAGCTGGCAATGGGATTCCCAGTCCCAAATTAATTAACAAAAATAGACACTCCTCCATGGTATGTGATTGTTGGACGGCACCCGAAGGATTCGGTTAGCCATGGCTTGAGAAAGCAAAGGTGGGGAGGAGTGTCATCATAATGAAACTAAAATAAAAAGGCACTCCTTCATGGTATGAGATTGTTGGCAGGCACCCGAAGATTCGGTTAGCCATGGTTTGTGAAAGAAAGGTTGGAAGGAGTGCCACCCAAAAACAAAATAAAATGGGAGCCGCTCTTTGAAGGTTTGCCTGGCAAGGGGGTTAGAGTACCCGCTACCATTCGTTGACAACAACAAACACTCCTCAAAACTTTACTTTTATGCTCTCTATATGTTTTCAAAATCAAAGCTCTAGCACAAATATAGCAATCGATGCTTTCCTCTTTGAAGGACCATTCTTTTACTTTATTGTTGAGTCGGTTTACCTATTCTTTCTATCTTAGAAGCAAACACTTGTGTAAATTGTGTGCATTGATTCTTACATGTTTACCTATTGCACTTGTTATATTACTTTGTGTTGACAATTATCCACGAGATATACATGTTAAAGTTGAAAGCAACCGCTGAAACTTATATCTTCCTTTGTGTTGTTTCAAAGCTTTCTACTAAGAATTTATTGCTTATGAGTTAACTCTTATGCAAGACTTATTGATGCTTGTCTTGAAAGTATTATTCATGAAAAGTCTTTGTTATATGATTCATTTGTTTACTCATTATCCTCATCATTGCTTCGAATCTCTGCATTCATCTCATGTGCTTTACAATAGTATGATCAAGGTTATGATGGCATGTCACTTCAGAAATTATCTTTGTTATCGTTTTACCTGCTCGGGACGAGCATAACTAAGCTTGGGGATGCTGATACGTCTCCAACGTATCGATAATTTCTTATGTTCCATGCTACTTTATTGATGATACCTACATGTTTTATACACATTATATGTCGTATTTACGCATTTTCTGGAACTAACCTATTAACAAGATGCCGAAGTGCCAGTTCTTGTTTTCTGCTGTTTTTGGTTTCAGAAATCCTAGTAACGAAATATTCTCGGAATTGGACGAAATCACCTCCCAGGTTCCTATTTTGCCCGGAAGCATCCAGAACACCCGAGAGCCGCCAGAGGGGGGCCCGGTGGGCCCAGATGACATGGTGGCGCGGCCCAGGCCCTGGCCGCGCCACCCTATGGTGTCGTCGCCTCGTTGACCCTCCTGCGCCGCCTCTTCGCCTATATAAAGCCCCTGCATCGAAAACCCTTACAGAGGAAGCCACGGTACGCGAAACCTTCCAGAGCCGCCGCCATCGCGAAGCCAAGATCTGGGGGACAGGAGTCTCTGTTCCGGCACCCTGCCGGAGCGGGGAAGTGCCCCCGGAAGGCTTCTCCATCGACACCGCTGCCATCTCCACCGCCATCTTCATCACCGCTGCTGCTTCCATGAAGAGGGAGTAGTTCTCCATCGAGGCTCGGGGCTGTACCGGTAGCTATGTGGTTCATCTCTCTTCTATGTACTTCAATACAATAATCTCATGAGCTGCCTTACATGATTGAGATTCATATGATGATGCTTGTAATCTAGATGTCATTATGCTAGTCAAGTGGGTTTTACCTATGTGATCTCCGGAGACTCCTTGTCCCACGTGTGTAAAGGTGACGAGTGTGTGCACCGTGTGGGTCTCTTAGGCTAGATTTCACAGAATACTTATTCACTGTTGAATGGCATAGTGAGGTGCTTATTTATATCTCTTTATGATTGCAATGTGTTTGTATCACAATTTATCTATGTGCTACTCTAGCAAAGTTATTAAAGTAGTTTTATTCCTCCTGCATGTGTGCAAAGGTGACAGTGCGTGCACCGTGTTAGTACTTGGTTTATGCTATGATCATGATCTCTTGTAGATTGCGAAGTTAACTATTGCTATGATAATATTGATGTGATCTATTCCTCCTACATATGCATGAAGTTGACAGTGTGCATGCTATGCTAGTACTTGGTTTAGTCTTTTGATCTATCTTACACTAAAGGTTACTAAAATATGAGCATTATTGTGGATCTTGTTAACTCCGGCATTGAGGGTTCGTGTAATCCTACGCAATGGGTTCATCATCCAACAAAAGTGTAGAGTATGCATTTATCTATTCTGTTATGTGATCAATGTTGAGAGTGTCCACTAGTGAAAGTCTAATCCCTAGGCCTTGTTCCTAAATCGCTATCGCTACTTGTTTACTGTTTTACTGCGTTACTACTGCTGCGTTACTACTGCATGTTTACTTCCCGCAATATTACTACCATCAACTGCACGCCAGCAAGCACTTTTCTGGCGCCGTACTACTGCTCACACTTATTCATACCACCTGTATTTCACTATCTCTTCGCCGAACTAGTGCACCTATTAGGTGTGTTGGGGACACAAGAGACTTCTTGCTTTGTGGTTGCAGGGTTGCATGAGAGGGATATCTTTGACCTCTTCCTCCCTGAGTTCGATAAACCTTGGGTAATCCACTTAAGGGAAACTTGCTGCTGTTCTACAAACCTCTGCTCTTGGAGGCCCAACACTGTCTACAGGAAAAGGAGGGGGAAGTAGACATCAGTACTTATGGAAGGTTAAAATTCCACTTAATATTAAGATTTTCATGTGGTTTTTGAGTAATAAGGTTTTGTTAACTAAGGATAATCTAGCTAAACATCATTGGAATGGGTGTACAAAATGCGTTTTTTGTGGGGAACAAGAGACCATTCAGCACCTCTTCATTGAATGTCCTTTAGCTAAGCTCTTATGGCGTACGGTTAATTTTACTTATGATCTTTCACCTCTGACCAATATTACTAATATGTTTGGTAATTGGTTAACTGGAGTAGATAGACAATCTAAGACTTTATCCGGATTAGGGTTTCTGCTTTATGTTGGTCTATTTGGACGGCCAGAAATGATATAATTTTTAATAAAAAAAACTTTTTCTTATTTCTTCCAGGTTATCCATATGGTCTCCCATTGGGTCCAGCTTTGGGCCCTACTCTCACCGGAGGGGCGCATCGGGATGCCATGGGTTCTGGTTGCACACGGCTCCTGATGGTCGCTCAGGATATCTTGTGCCAGGCTGGTTGACGACATACTAGAAGGCTATGTTGATGTGTAGTCAAAGTATGTGTAGTTTTTGATGGTTGATTTTTGTATCAATCCTCGGTGATGTGTGAGTTGTAAACAATACTTTTCCGAACCTTAATTTTCAATAAATGGCCGTGTGGATCGTCATGATGCAGAAGCCGGGGTAGACCCCCATTTCGAAAAAAAATGGGTAAATGAGTCGAAACTAGCAGTACTGTCTGATATCTGTCATGTTCGTGGTGCCGGAATGACTCATGTCCTGTTGTTTATAACCACTTCAAATCTCTGTTTCTTCTCATCGTGCCATGTGATTTACCATCAATACCATTTGGCCATTACATAGTTTGTTCGCACCCTTACTTTTGAACTGGCCATTATCCTGTGGACACTTGGTTGTGTGTGTTAGTTATTTTGTTCTCGCATTGGCATAGGAGAATGTATGTTTTGGTATAGACACCGACTATTGATATTAAACCGTTTAATTTTTATAAGTGTGCAAATTAAGAGGCGCATCAAAATATATGCTGACATATGATTTATGGATTTTTTTCTATTTTCTCTCACCTAAAGAGCACAATATATGACCATGAAATTCTATATGTCAACATAGAAATAATTCTAGAATGTTAACAAATAATCAGAATGTATAGTGCACCGACAGTTTTTTTTCAGTGAGAGTAAACAGACAATTAGTTCTTGTGTTGATTTAACGTGTCTAAGAGGCAGCAATCAGAACATTAGAATTTATTTCACTTGAAGTGAAAATGGCTTGTAACTAGTAGCATAATTGTGTCATATTTTGTTTTTCACAACCGTGTTACTGATTCCCAAATGAAACTTGGGAAAACCTGTTTTGATATCTTACATAGTCACATAGTCTAGAATATTCAAGCATTTATAACTAAAGCTATAAGTTCCTAATTTAATTATAAAAATTGATTAGATCATTTGTTAGAGTCGGACATATTGTATTCCTTTATAAATATTTTTATATTATTATAGGAAAGGAGCGACACTACACTACATCAAACTGGTTTCCAATTATGTCAACACACTAACCAATATTATTCATATTAGAAAGAAATATCACGTGTTCTTGAAAGCTCGCATGATTGGATAAAAATAATTGGTGTCAGGGAATAAAATCTCAAGGAAAATTTGATAAAAATAATTTAGTTAGAATAAAGTTGGAAATAGTTACAAAAATGCATACTCTACATATGTTTACAATAAAATAATAAATAGTTTCAAATATTAATTCTAAAATGAATGGTAAAATAAAATGAAAATAATTTTCTAAATTGTATCCAAAAATAAAAAGTATCGCAATGTTCTTGAAAGCTCTCAGAATTGGATTAAGAGGACTCCTCCCTCTCGGCTTTATGTTACTTCTAACAATTGGCCATCTAATTGGTGACAGGGAAATTAAATCTCGATGGAAATTTGAGAAAAATAATTATGTTAGTACAATGTGAAAACAGTTATAAAAATGAATAGTCTATGTATGTTTGGAATACAACGGAGCGCTGGCCGGCGAGGCACGACGGCGGCCAGCCCGGCGAGCGGCGGGGAGAGGAGCGCGGAGAGCCCCCATCGCCAGCAGTGAGAGCGGTTGCTTCGCGCCTCAACTTGTTGTGCGATTCTGAGCTTCGAGGTGGGGCCTATTTATCAACTTCCAGCGCGACCGAGCGGGAGGGCGATCCGTGTCACATGGCCTCGTTGCCGTTCGATCATCCGATTCTGTGCGGCTAAGATGGGTTTCTGCTGAGCGATCCGTGGCGCGGAGGAACGGGCCAATAAGAATTAAGCGTTTTTTCGCCTCTTTTTCGTTCGCGCGGAGCGAAAATGAATTTCTTTTTCCCGCTCCTCCCTCTGCTTCTTTGCTGTAACGGCGTCTCGTTTAGTATTTGGGTGTTGTGTTTGTTTTTCCTTGATGCACAGAAATTGGCGTACCATATGTGAGCGTTCTCAAAATATTTTTAAAGCCACATATGTCAAGAAAAATATACTATTTGATTCTAGGAGTGCATTACAATATTCCGCAAAACTGCTAAAACCGTAGAATGACCGCGTTTGCGGTTTTTGCTCAAAAAATGCCCCGGACAGATACCGCAAAATAGTGTAAACCAGAAAAAATATGTCCATGCTAGTACAAATATGTTTACCTGGGCCGTGTAATTAGCGGTGTATTTCGTTTGTGCCAACATCACTATTAAAAACATAGTTGTCTGGTAACACCACCATTTTGCGCACAAAATGGTAGCGTGTCGCCACGGTTAAGTAGGCCTGGAGCGGATGGACCTGGGGTCGAGCCAAATGACAAAATCGCGAAGAATGGTACAGTCACCCCCCTGTACCGGATGACCCTACCATGTGTCGGTGGCTTCGTCTCGTGAAACCCTTTCACCCAGCTATGCGATTAGATCAGATATCGGAGTTACAGAGCCGCCATGAAACATGGAAACCCCACCTATAAAAGGGATCTAGAGGGGGAGTCGTGGAGGGAATCCGTCGCCACCGTTGCTTGGACCTTGGAGGCCTCAGCATCATCATCATCATCATCATCCCTTTCATCTCGTTGTAATTCCATAATCTAGCGAGGAGTTTGGTGTACACTTGTTTGATCCATTGTACTCCATTCATATAATCATGATCATGTCATAATACCTTGGTCCAATTAGAAATATTGAATCCTTCACCCCCATGTTGTATGGTTTATAGGTTCATGAATGATGATGGGACATTTGTGTCTACTTTTGGTTGCCTTGCACTGAGTATTTTGATATGGATGCCGACAGGTGCAAGGTTCCTTCAAGGGCACTAGCATGGGAGCCACAATACAAGGAGGATGAGGCAAGACCCTCAGATGGACTGTCCGATGAATGGTGAGGATGGTGATAATCCCCAAGCTTGGGGGCGCATGCATCCCTCTAGTATCATTATATATGTAATCTTTTCATTTTTTATTATGCTTAATGTATATACTTGACACTATTAAGAAAATAACAAAAAAGATACTTCCATCTTGATGCATGTTTGCTATTTTCTATCTTTGATAAAATGAAAATTGCCAAAAAAAAGATGTTTGAGGATGATAAGTTGTACTCATCATATGACTGATAACATGTTTTGAAAAAACTTTCCTAAAAGTTGAATTCAAGAAATGAGAACCACCATCAATAAATAAAAATATTGGAACTCCAAACTTGGGAATAATAATGTCTTTAAGCATCTTCATTGTTGTAGCATGATCATCACTCTAGGTTGGAATTTCTTCTGCGTGTTTAGTAACATAGTGCAATGCAACCAAAATGTGTGTATATTTTCTTGATTCCGGAAAAGATCCCATGAAATCAAAACCCGATATATCAAAAGGTTCAAGTGGTAAAGTATAATTCATAGGCACCCCATATATTCTACTAATATTGTCTCGCTCTTTGACAAACATCACATGGTTGTGCAATCTTTATGTAGAGTGGGCCAATAAAAGCAAATTGTAATACCTTTGTTGCGGTTATGTCTCCAGCTGGAAACGTAAGGAGCGCCCCACAGAGACGCGGATTGCGTTTCAGTACCTTGATGGTGCTATCGGCGTCGACGAAGAACATGTTCACCGGGGGAGCCTTGTTCTGATCTAGCTTCGGGAACATCAAGGAGAACAACTTTGTTAGAGTCGCCTTGGTCTTCGACATCAGTACCTAAACTTGCTCACTGGAGCCCATGGCAAAGGATATGGCATCGGACATCGAGTCGACCCTAAGCTTATTCGAGCGATCGACAGGCATGTCGGCAGCACCTAAATCACATGAAGACATAATCAATTAGCTAAAGTGTCAACACCCGAATTTTTAAGTCCAGATGCCTATTATGCCGTACATCGCAATCCCAGGAAGACTGTTGTTGCGAGACATAACAGTTGAATATCATAGAGTCATCATTTATTACAACACATAAAGGTCTTACATCAATAGATCACATGATCCAATATTACACAAATAGTTGATCTAATGATCAACGAACATAACAAGTAGCGGAAGCGTAGTAGTAGGTGGACTATCTATTCCACAGGGCAACGCTTGACGTTAGAAGCCCTCCTAGTTCTGGTAGACGTCCTGCTGACCGTCATCCTCGTACTGTTGCTCCTCTTCATAGTCTGGCATTTGAATAGCCAGGGACACAGCCATGAGTACTTTAAGTACTCGCAAACTAATACTAATGTGAGTCTTCACGAAGCAACATTGATCAAGTGAGGCATTCCGGCTTGTGTAGAGCTTGAAGAGTTATCATCAAGATCAAGCGGGATGCGCAAGGCAAAGGTATGACCTTGATAGGTTTTCCTTTTGCCGGTCTCAAGGTGGTTGATGGGAGACCGGATTATAGGATAGATAGCCGCACTATTAAGAGGGGCTTTCGGTTGGGTAACTTGATCACATCGTCTTAGGGAGCTCAACCCTTTGCATACTTTTCATATCCTTATTGCTTCTTGGTGTTTCTCTGTGTGAGGTTCTTGAGCTTGTTGCCAGCTTTACAACAAGCCCAAGTTCATCGAAAACGGAATCCGCAAGCATCTTCTATTGCGTTTTCGAGTTTGGACGTCTTCACCGTTACTTGACGGTGGGAGACTCCCTCTCTAAAAACATCTAAAAATATCCTGTGAGGAGTCTCCATATTTCCTCGTCTCCAAACAAAATTGGTTTCATGTCAATCGGGGTCCGGACACAAAAGTTATCACAGTTTTAGTAAAACATGTTTTTCCTGCTGGCCCGGTTTCTCGCCCGGTTTGACCGGCCTCCCAACCGGCCAGTCCGGCTGTTACCACCTGATTTTGGCCAAATCAGGAGGTGGGCCGTAAGTGAAGATGGGCTTGAAGGACGTACACATGAAGCATCTTTGAAGCGGCCTTGCGCTAAGAGTTTGGGCTAAACTGCCCATGTATCTGTAATATATTAGATCGCATTGTAATTTAGATTAAAAGATAAGAGTCTGCCCGTGCACGGTTAGGTGCACGCCTCAATTAGAAAGTCCCTTGGACTATAAATATGTATCTAGGGTTATCGAGAAAGGAGGACAATCATCGTTCAACCAACACAAATCAGGCGCATCGCCACCCCTTTCCTACGAGGGTTTCTCCCGGGTAAGCACCATGTCTGCCTAGATCGCATCTAGCGATCTAGGCGAGATACGTTTATTTGTTACCTTGTACTCGCTCGTGCTAAAGCCTTGTTGATGGCGAGCAGTACCACTTATCATTAGGTGTTTAGGGGCTTGCATTGATGCTTTCTCGTGCATATCTGCGTGGCAATGCCGTCCTTCGACACCTAGCTGCCCTTACACCTTTACGGGTGTAAGGGCAGCATCTTGCTTGTTCGTAGCTTAGTAGATCCGATCCGTTATAGTTGCTCCTTGCTCCGCAGGGATTAGTTTAATATCTGCATAGTTAGGCCTTATGCTGGGGTCGGACGATCCGGTAGTGCGTTAGGCGTTGTTTACCGTCCCTGCGAGGGATGTTCCGGGAATCAACGTTATGTTGGTTTTTAGGCCTCTCGTAGGGGTAGTTTGCTTCATCTCTCGTAGCTGCTAGGCCCGATCACACGTAGGACGTTCCGATTATGCGGTGAAAACCCTAAACTGTCGTGGATCGTTTTAGCTTTGTTCTGATCAAGCAGGATCCCCATGCCATTGCAAATCCATCAAGGACCATGGGGCGATCGGCTCTTTGAGCCGATCCACAGGGAAACCTGAGAGCCGATAGGGCTCGTATTTAATGTTTACGTGTCTACCATGCAGGAACAATCGAAGCACTAACACCTTCCTGATCGGGTCTAGGTCAGGTGGCACGCCCTAGCAACCGCCAGGACGTGGCCGGAAGATTTGCGGGACGACGCGAGGTGCCAGGGATCCACTAAGCAGCCCTGGGAGCTTCCCGGCTCTTCGTGTTGCTTAACCAACGCCCGTCGGGGGGTTTTGGAGGGTAACACATTCTGGCACGCCCGGTGGGACCATCTTCTGCAACATCCACGTCAACAACGACATCCGAGATGTCAGAAGAACAGATCAAGTACGAGGATCTCCCCACGGAACACAAGAAGAAATACGATGACCTGAAGGCCATCCTTGAGGCCGAACTCATCGGCTCCTTTGAGAAGACCCGGTCGCACGGCGTCAGGTTCAAAGGATTCGCACCACAAGGCATCCTCGATGGGTTGGATCTGTCTCTCCCTTCAGAGGAACGTACCAGAGCCCTGCGACAGGAGATCAACTACGTGGTGGCTCATTCACTGCATCGGCACTCTGAGAGCCTGGTGAATACTTTGGAGCGCGTTGCGCTCCGTGTAGTGCAAGAGATCATGGAGCGTCGGTACTCCCCTTCAGGACCTGTTCTAGGGACTCACCAGGGAGAGATGCAACTCCACACCAGGCCACCACTGCCGTACGCAATGGCGGCCCCACAGCAACAAGGTTCACCGGCATACGTTGTCTACAAAGTTGGAGGTGATCCGGGCGACTATCAGTTCTTACATGACCCGCACAAGGAGATCCCACACGGATACGTGTGCACGTTTGTGCCGGACTGCAACAACTGGACGCAGGCGATCCAGGCTCCACCAGGAGGGATTGCCGGAGCAGGAGCAATTGTTCCGGCAGGAAGAACAACTGCAGCAGCGGGGAGTTTAGGAGCAGAAGCTGAGAAACAAGCGTGGCTAGCCAAGTATGCCACTGCACCAGTCCATGAAAGCTCAGCTGCTACTACCTCCACCGCAGATCAGATCAGTGCGGTCTTGAGAGTCCAGTTCGGCATCCTGCCGAAAAAGAAGATAATCGGCTATTCCAAGACGTACCCCAATGAGTTTGACCTGATCCCACTACCACCTAAGTACCGGCTGCCGGACTTCAACAAATTCAGTGGGTCAGAAGGATCAAGCTCCATCGAGCACATGAGCCGATACTTGGCCCAGTTGGGCATGGTTTCGGCATCGGATCAGCTACGGGTGAGGTTCTTCTCGCAATCCCTCACCGGTCCAGCGTTTGGATGGTACACCTCGTTGCAGCCAAATTCAGTGCAATCATGGAAGCAGCTGGAGGAACTTTTCCACACACAATACCATTCAGAAGCTACTGAAGCTGGTATTGCCGAACTAGCACAGGTTCGGCAAAAGCGAGGAGAGACAGTGTCTGAGTACATTCAACGTTTCAGAACTGTCAAGAACCGATGCTATTCGGTTCACTTAACTGAGAAAGAGGCAGTCGAGCTGGCCGTGGCAGGCCTTGCAACGTCGTTCAAGGATCTGACGTTCCAAGTTGAGTACAACTCGCTGACACACCTGGTCAGTAGACTGACCTTATATGAGCAGCGCCATCCAGAACTGTACCAAGACAAGTTCAAGCGCGCGATCAGCCTGGTCAATGCTGATGAAGATGAAGATTCTGCGGAAGATCAGGAAGTAGCGGTAGCCGAATGGACTCGGACGCCAGTACCTGTGTCCTGCCAATGGGTGAATCCACCAGGGCCTCCAAGAGGGTTGGACTTTGACGTGACCAAAACTGAACAGATCTTCGATCTGCTACTGAAAGAGAAACAGTTGAAGCTACCCGAAGGCCACAGGATCCCCACGGCACAAGAGATGAACAAGAGGCCATACTGCAAATGGCATCATACGTTCACGCACACCACCAACCACTGCAAAGTACTGCGCGCACAAATTCAGATGGCGATAGAATCGGGCCGATTAACTTTCGGACAGTTTGCCATGAAGGTAGACATGCGTCCGTTTCCGGACGTCAACATGGTGGACCTAAGCCACTCCATAAGAGAGCGAGGGTTCTCTTTCGATGTCAATATGGCAGGGTTTGTGATCCGCCATGGCAAGGACAAGGCAGAGAGCAGCCACTCTCGTGGCAAGGAGAAAGAGGAGGCCGTTCCACGCGACCGGCCCCAAGACGACGATAGACGGTACCTAACCGAGGAGGAGGTGAGAAGCGTGCGGTATCAACGCCCACTATCCGTGCATCTCCTCAACAAATATGAGCAGCAGTACGACCGACGTCGCCGCTACGACGACGACGACGAAAGATATCGTCGGTCTGATGCAGACAGGAGGTATCGTCAGCATGACAGGAACAACGACGGGTACGAACGTCGCGCGAGAGGGAGGTCAAGGGAACAAGACAACGTGGATAAGCACTGGGACTATCCCTTCTTCAAACATTGCTGGGACTCAGGAATGAGCCGATTGCCAACAATCGAGAACTGCCCAGAATGCAGACAGCACAGAAGGAGGACAAACGAAGTTTCAGTGTTCGAACGTCTAGGGCCTCTCCCAACCCATCATAAACGGGCTGAGTCATCTCAAGAAGAAGACTTCGAGGAGTCAGATGGAGAAGAAGATAGGTATCACCGACCAAGGTGGTGCCCTGATGGACTCAGCCATTCTCAGAAGCGTAGGGTGCAGCGGCTGCGAAACTTGGAAGAAGCCGAGGCACAGTACCTGTACACGTTGAGAAGAGCGAGGCCCGATCTGGCCGCGAAAATCCAGCAAACACTAGAGACAAAGGCGCGCCCGCCAAAGAAAGTATGGCGCCCCAAACAGGCGAAAGCCGATGCACAGGCATCGGCTGATGCCGATGCAGAGGCATCGGCTGACACAAACATGGTGTCCGTGATCCTGACAGAGTAGCAAGTCCAAGACATTGGACATACGTGGCAAGGCCGATCCCTGCGATCGGCCCTCAAAAAATAAAAGCAAAGGATCTTATCTCCAGCATGCCACGTAGCTACAGTGGAAATCCAAGAAGTTGCAAACCATCGTCAAGCATTGCAACGAAAAAGGAGGCCGATTCTGGCAATCGGCCAAAACTATCCTCAACATACCTTGTCTGTGTTCAGCATTGATCCAACGGGTGCCTGAAGAGCCGATACCATCAATTACTTGACAGAATCGGCTCGGGGGGCACATAGATGGATGAGACAGGAGGATACGAAGCTAAGGATGCATTCCAAATGCCTAGCAGCTCAAGATTTAAAAGTGGAAAATCCAAATTTTTTTAGCACAGCTGATGCGTAGACATCGACTTAAGGATTAAAAGCCGATGCACGGCCATCGACTCAAGGGATACGACCGGTACAAGCAGGAGCCTAATGGAGCAGTCGTCAAGTAGCGAGGCTCTACTGAAGGACAAACACGCCGGCGGCTTTCCTCAGTGGGCATGGTGGCTCCGTTAGCAGACCTCCAAGCGGATCATGTGTTGGCAATATCGGTTGGGGTAAGTGTAAGGGATCACGACCCTGATCGATAACAGGAGCAGCACGAACATGCAGTTCATGTTAAGGGTGAGCCCAACGGAGGAGCATGCCTCTTCTAAGACCAGGATGATAGTCGATGATAAAGCAGTCGGCTATTGGCATGTTTTGATCAAGGTTTGGCCAAGGTGGTGACTTGGTCGGCGTACTGTCAAAGGTTGTTGCGACCAAAGTTGAGAGAGCATCAGGAAACATACTCGCCAGGAGTTGCGTCAGCCTGCCAAAGGTAATGAGCCAATCTGATCAGCAAGGTGCAGGACTTGAACGGAAGAAGCTCGGGGGCAGTTTGCCCTGAAAGATCCTTCGCTATAGGGAGCCGATTTTTTCGGAATCGGCTGGCTCTGCATCACCGCTTGTTTGAGGAATGGTACTGAAGTCGCAAAAATGTCAGTTTCCGCATACAAGTCAATTGAGTGACTGATGTCTACGTTCCCCCTCCTTTCCTGTAGACAGTGTTGGGCCTCCAAGTGCAGAGGTTTGTAGAACAGCAGCAAGTTTTCCCTTAAGTGGATCACCCAAGGTTTATCGAACTCAGGGAGGAAGAGGTCAAAGATATCCCTCTCATGCAACCCCGCAACCACAAAGCAAGAAGTCTCTTGTGTCCCCAACACACCTAATAGGTGCACTAGTTCGGCGAAGAGATAGTGAAATACGGGTGGTATGAATATATATGAGCAGTAGCAACGGTGCCGTGAAAATAGCTTGCTGGCGTGTAGTTGATGGTGGTAGTATTGCAGCGAGTAGTAACACAGTAGAAACAAGTAAACAAGCAGTAGTAACTCAGCAGTATTTAGGAACAAGGCCTAGGGATTACACTTTCACTAGTGGACACTCTCAACATTGATCACATAACAGAATAGATAAATGCATACTCTACACTTTTGTTGGATGATGAACACATTGCGTAGGATTACACGAACCCTCAATGCCGGAGTTAACAAGCTCCACAATAATGCTCATGTTTAAGTAACCTTAAGTGTAAGATAGATCAAAAGACTAAACCAAGTACTAGCATAGCATGCACACTTGTCACCTTCATGCATATGTAGGAGGAATAGATCACATCAATATTATCATAGCAATAGTTAACTTCGCAATCTACAAGAGATCATGATCATAGCATAAACCAAGTACTAACACGGTGCACGCACTCGTCACCTTTGCACACATGCAGGAGGAATAGAACTACTTTAATAACTTTGCTAGAGTAGCACATAGATAAATTGTGATACAAACACATTGCAATCATAAAGAGATATAAATAAGCACCTCACTATGCCATTCAACGAGTGAATAAGTATTCTGTGAAATATAGCCTAAGAGACCCACACGGTGCACACACTTGTCACCTTTACACACGTGGGACAAGGAGTCTCCGGAGATCACATAGGTAAAACCCACTTGACTAGCATAATGACATCTAGATTACAAGCATCATCATATGAATCTCAATCATGTAAGGCAGCTCATGAGATTATTGTATTGAAGTACATAGGAGAGAGATGAACCACATAGCTACCGGTACAGCCCCGAGCCTCGATGGAGAACTACTCCCTCCTCATGGGAACAGCCATCGGTGATGAAGATGGCGGTGGAGATGGCAGCGGTGTCGATGGAGAAGCCTTCGGGGGCACTTCCCCGCTCCGGCAGGGTGCCGGAACAGAGACTCCTGTCCCCCGGATCTTGGCTTCGCGATGGCGGCGGCTCCGGAACTTTTCTCGTATCGTGGCTTCCTCCGTAAGGGTTTTCGATGCGTGGGGCTTTAAATAGGCGAAGAGGCGGCGCAGGAGGGTCAACGAGGCGACGACACCATAGGGTGGCGCGGGCCCAGCCCTGGCCGCGCCACCATGTCATCCGGGCCCACAGGGCCCCCTCCGGCGGCTCTCGGGTGTTCCGGATGCTTCCGGGCAAAATAGGAACCCGGGCGTTGATTTCGTCCAATTCCGAGAATATTTCGTTACTAGGATTTCTGAAACCAAAAACAGCGAGAAAACGAGAACCGGCACTTCGGCATCTTGTTAATAGGTTAGTTCCGGAAAATGCGTAAATACGACTTATAATGTGCATAAAACATGTAGGTATCATCAATAAAGTAGCATGGAACATAAGAAATTATCGATACGTTGGAGACGTATCAGCATCCCCAAGCTTAGTTCCGCTCGTCCCGAGCAGGTAAAACGATAACAAAGATAATTTCTTAAGTGACATGCCATCATAACCTTGATCATACTATTGTAAGCATATGAGATGAATGCAGCGATCAAAACAATGGTAATGACATGAGTAAACAACTGAATCATAAAGCAAAGACTTTTCATGAATAGTACTTCAAGACAAGCATCAATAAGTCTTGCATAAGAGTTAACTCATAAAGCAATAATTTAAAGTATAGACATTGAAGCAACACAATGGAAGATTAAGTTTCAGCGGTTGCTTTCAACTTTAACATGTATATCTCATGGATAATTGTCGATGCAAAGTAATATAATAAGTGCAATATGCAAGTATGTAGGAATCAATGCACAGTTCACACAAGTGTTTGCTTCTTGAGGTGGAGAGAAATAGGTGAACTGACTCAACATAAAAGTAAAAGAATGGTCCTTCAAAGAGGAAAGCATCGATTGCTATATTTGTGCTAGAGCTTTGGTTTTGAAAACATAAAGAGAGCATAAAAGTAAAGTTTTGAGAGGTGTTTGTTGTTGTCAACGAATGGTAGTGGGTACTCTAACCCCCTTGCCAGACAAACCTTCAAAGAGCGGCTCCCATTTTATTTTATTTTTGGGTGGCACTCCTTCCAACCTTTCTTTCACAAACCATGGCTAACCGAATCCTCGGGTGCCTGCCAACAATCTCATACCATGAAGGAGTGCCTTTTTATTTTAGTTTTATTATGATGACACTCCTCCCCACCTTTGCTTTCTCAAGCCATGGCTAACCGAATCCTTCGGGTGCCGTCCAACAATCACATACCATGGAGGAGTGTCTATTTTTGTTAATTAATTTGGGACTGGGAATCCCATTGCCAGCTCTTTTTGCAAAATTATTGGATAAGCGGATGAAGCCACTAGTCCATTGGTGAAAGTTGCCCAACAAGATTGAAAGATAAACACCACATACTTCATCATGAGCTATAAAACATTGACACAAATAAGAGGTAATAACTTTTGAATTGTTTAAAGGTAGCACTCAAGCAATTTACTTTGGAATGGCGGAGAAATACCATGTAGTAGGTAGGTATGGTGGACACAAATGGCATAGTAGTTGGCTCAAGGATTTTGGATGCATGAGAAGTATTCCCTCTCGATACAAGGTTTAGGCTAGCAAGGTTATTTGAAGCAAACTCAAGGATGAAACGGTGCAGCAAAACTCACATAAAAGACATATTGTAAACATTATAAGACTCTACACCGTCTTCCTTGTTGTTCAAACTCAATACTAGAAATTATCTAGACCTTAGAGAAACCAATTATGCAAACCAAATTTTAGCAAGCTCTATGTATTTCTTCATTAATGGGTGCAAAGTATATGACACAAGAGCTTAAACATGAGCACAACAATTGCCAAGTATCACATTATCCAAGACATTTTAGAATTACTACATGTAGCATTTCCCAATTCCAACCATATAACAAATTAACGAAGAGGAAACTTCGCCATGAATATTAAAAGCTAAGAACACATGTGTTCATACGAACCAGCGGAGCGTGTCTCTCTCCCACACAAGGATGAACTTATTCAGAGAACTAAGATAACAAAACAAAAACAAACATAAAAGCACACACAGACGCTCCAAGTAAAATACATAGGATGTGACTGAATAAAAATATAGTTTCACTAGAAGAAACCTGATAAGTTGTCGATGAAGAAGGGGATGCCTTGGGCATCCCCAAGCTTAGATGCTTGAGTCTTCTTAAAATATGCAGGGATGAACCACCGGGGCATCCCCAAGCTTAGACCTTTCACTCTTCTCGATCACATTATATCACCCTCTTCTATTGACCCTTGAAAACTTCCTTCACACCAAACTTCAAGCAAACTCATTAGAGGGTTAGTGCATAATCAAAATTCACATGTTCAGAGGTGACACAATCATTCTTAACACTTCTGGACATTGCACAAAACTTCTGAAAGTTAATGGAACAAAGAAACTCATTCAACTCAACAAAAGCGGCAATGCGAAATAAAAGGCAGAATCTGTCAAAAACAGAACAGTCCGTAAAGACGAATTTAAAGATGGCACCAGACTTGCTCAAATGGAAAAACTCAAAACTAATGAAAGTTGCGTACATATCTGAGGATCACGCTCGTAAATTGGCAGATTTTTTCGAATTTTCTACAGAGGCCTGTGCCCAGATTCGTGACAGACAGCAATGCTGTTTCTGCGCAGCGATCCCAAATATAACATCAACTTTGGTATAGAAACTTTACTTGGCACAAAAACATGATAAGGAGAGGTTGCTACAGTAGTAAACAACTTCCAAGACTCAACAAAACAAAAATTGCTGTAGTAAAATAAACACATGGGTTATCTCCCAAGAAGTTCTTTCTTTATAGCCATTAAGATGGGCTCAACAGTTTTAATGATGATGCTCTCATGAAAATAGACAATGAAGCAAAAGAGAACATCAAGAAGCAAATTCAAAGCACATTTAAGTCTAACATGCTTCCTATGAAAAGGAATCTTGTAAATAAACAAGTTCAAGAAGAGCAAAGTAACAAGCATAGGAGGATAAAACAAGTGTAGCTTCAAAAATTTCAGCACATAGAGAGGTGTTTTAGTAACATGAAAATTTTTACAACCATATTTTCCTCTCTCATAATAACTTTCAGTAGCATCATGAGCAAACTCAACAATATAACTATCATTTAAAGCATTCTTATCATGAGTCTCATGCATAAAATAATTACTACTCCCAACATAAGCATAGTCATTCTTATTAATTGTAGTGGGAGCAAATTCAACAAAGTAGCTATCAAATATAGGAGGTATATTGTAATCATAATCAAATTTATCCTCCATAACAGGTGGTAACAAAAGACTACTATCATTATAATCATCATAAATGGGAGGCAAAGTATCATCAAAGTAAATTTTTTCCTCAATGCTTGGGGGACTAAAAATATCATGCTCATCAAAGCCAGCTTCCCCAAGCTTAGAATTTTCCATAGCATTAGCAAC
This sequence comes from Lolium rigidum, assembly GCF_022539505.1. NCBI lineage: Eukaryota > Viridiplantae > Streptophyta > Magnoliopsida > Poales > Poaceae > Lolium > Lolium rigidum. Next base: position 291,393,013 of record NC_061513.1, read on the forward strand.
AATAGTGTTCAAAGCATTCATACTAATAACATTCCCATTATCATGCATATAAAGTTCCATGGGTTTTTTAATTCTTTCCTCAAACACATCATGTCCTAATTCAAGATAAAGTTCATAAAGATCTCTCATATTTTTGTTGTTTTCCATTATGCCTAACTAGTGTAAACAAGAAACCAAATGTCGCAATTGCGAGTCTAAAGGAAATAGCTTCGAGTACTTACAACGGCGCCGGAAAATAGCTTAGTAGCCGAGGTCCGGAGTGTGAGTACCTTTTACCTTTCCTCCCCGGCAACGGCGCCGGAAAAGTGCTTGATGTCTACGTTCCCCCTCCTTTCCCGTAGACGGTGTTGGGCCTCCAAGTGCAGAGGTTTGTAGAACAGCAGCAAGTTTTCCCTTAAGTGGATCACCCAAGGTTTATCGAACTCGGGGAGGAAGAGGTCAAAGATATCCCTCTCATGCAACCCTGCAACCACAAAGCAAGAAGTCTCTTGTGTCCCCAACACACCTAATAGGTGCACTAGTTCGAGCGAAGAGATAGTGAAATACGGGTGGTATGAATATATATGAGCAGTAGCAACGGTGCCGAAAAATAGCTTGCTGGCGTGTAGTTGATGGTGGTAGTATTGCAGCAGTAGTAACACAAGTAAAACGATAGAACAAGCAGTAGTAACTCAGCAGTATTTAGGAACAAGGCCTAGGGATTACACTTTCACTAGTGGACACTCTCAACATTGATCACATAACAGAATAGATAAATGCATACTCTACACTTTTGTTGGATGATGAACACATTGCGTAGGATTACACGAACCCTCAATGCCGGAGTTAACAAGCTCCACAATAATGCTCATGTTTAAGTAACCTTAAGTGTAAGATAGATCAAAAGACTAAACCAAGTACTAGCATAGCATGCACACTTGTCACCTTCATGCATATGTAGGAGGAATAGATCACATCAATATTATCATAGCAATAGTTAACTTCGCAATCTACAAGAGATCATGATCATAGCATAAACCAAGTACTAACACGGTGCACGCACTGTCACCTTTGCACACATGCGAGGAGGAATAGAACTACTTTAATAACTTTGCTAGAGTAGCACATAGATAAATTGTGATACAAACACATTGCAATCATAAAGAGATATAAATAAGCACCTCACTATGCCATTCAACGAGTGAATAAGTATTCAGTGAAATATAGCCTAAGAGACCCACACGGTGCACACACTCGTCACCTTTACACACGTGGGACAAGGAGTCTCCGGAGATCACATAGGTAAAACCCACTTGACTAGCATAATGACATCTAGATTACAAGCATCATCATATGAATCTCAATCATGTAAGGCAGCTCATGAGATTATTGTATTGAAGTACATAGGAGAGAGATGAACCACATAGCTACCGGTACAGCCCCGAGCCTCGATGGAGAACTACTCCCTCCTCATGGGAACAACATCGGTGATGAAGATGGCGGTGGAGATGGCAGCGGTGTCGATGGAGAAGCCTTCCGGGGGCACTTCCCCGCTCCGGTAGGGTGCCGGAACAGAGACTCCTGTCCCCCAGATCTTAGCTTCGCGATGGCGGCGGCTCTGGAACTTTTCTCGTATCGTGGCTTCCTCCGTAAGGGTTTTCGATGCAGGGGCTTTAAATAGGCGAAGAGGCGGCGCAGGAGGGTCAACGAGGCGACGACACCATAGGGTGGCGCGGGCCCAGCCCTGGCCGCGCCACCATGTCATCCGGGGCCCACGGGGCCCCCTCCGGCGGCTCTCGGGTGTTCCGGATGCTTCCGGGCAAAATAGGAACCCGGGCGTTGATTTCGTCCAATTCCGAGAATATTTCGTTACTAGGATTTCTGAAACCAAAAACAGCAGAAACGAGAACTGGCACTTCGGCATCTTGTTAATAGGTTAGTTCCAGAAAATGCGTAAATACGACTTATAATGTGCATAAAACATGTAGGTATCATCAATAAAGTAGCATGGAACATAAGAAATTATCGATACGTTGGAGACGTATCAGTGACAAGCCCAGAGCTCTATTGTAGACGCCTGCCCAAAACCAGATTACCAGCCTAGCTGGGTTGGCTGGTAAGAGTCATGATCCCGTTCGAGGTGTCTCATGGTGCAAAGCCGATGCACGGCCATCGACTCTAGTACAAGTGCTCAAAGCTGCCTCATTGCCAGTTTGGCAGTGCTGTTAGGAGAGAGTTGGCATCCCAAAACAGCCTGTTGTCCATTGAGCTAGAGATGATCATCTAAAGTATGGGTTGGCAATGGGAGAAGGGTGATCGGCTGGTTGGCCCCGCGTGGTATCTCTTTCAAACGTGATCAAGCCCGGGACTCGTTTGTCTAAATTGCGGGTCCTCATCACTGTTTTCACCTCGACTGAGGCTCGGGGGGCAGCTGACCTCGTGGATGCTCTGTTTTTTGGAAGCCGATTGGAGAGTCGTCGGCTGGTCCCGCGGACATTGACTTGTTGAGCACTGACCGAGCTTACGATCACTTCGATGTCAAAAAGATGAGGAGCGGATCATGGGGGGATCGATGCGTGGAGCTCGGCTCATCAAAAAAAATCGATCGAGTTGACAATCGGCTAAATTAGCATAAAAAAGAATCGGTAAAATCAAGTTGGGGAAATTCTCCATTGATAAACCAGATTTCTTACAAGGGAGGAGCCGATTGCTCAAGAAAGGGAGAGCAAAAGAAGGGTCTGTTGACCAATTTACTATTGCTAGGCCTACACTAGTAGATCCTAGTCTACGGGCCGTCACTGCCCTCATCGGCGGAGCTCCCATCGGCGCTGCTGCCGATGGGCTCCTCGTCGCTACTCCCGTGGCCCTCTGCGGGAGCTTCATCCTCCTCTTCGTCATCGCTGTCGTCGTCGTCCCACCACATGCGGAGGCGTTTCGCTGGTGGGTAACCCTCGAGGGAGTCGTCGTCGTCTTCTTCCTCCTCTTCCTCCTCCTCGTCAGAGGAAAAGCTCCCTTCCCAGGGGAAGAGGTCGTCGTCGCTTGTTGCTTCCAGCTCCCCGTCAATGAGGAACTGAAGGTCTTCTTCCCCGTCGGTGAGGGGTTCGTCGTCCTCCGACTCATTGGAGAAGTCCCGGTCCCGCGCGTCCCAATACTGCGGGGCGCGGGCCTCGTAGATGGCCATCGGATCGACCTCCCTGCTCGAGCTCGCTGGAGGAGGAGGACTGGAGAGACAGGCCAGAGGAAATAGAGGAAGAGGAAGAATCCATGGGGACTGAGGAGGGTTTTTCGGTTTGCCGATGGCTACTGTGGAGCAGGGGGATGAGGAAAGGAATTACGGGAAGTGGCCAAATAAAAAGGGGTATAGTGATTTAATGCCTAAGCAGTTTCCGAGGACGTAGTGCTAGAATCGTCAAATCGTGCAGAGAAGTTGGGAAGGCAAGTCGTCATGATGAAACATACCGCGACAGTTCTGCTCTGCCACGACATGACCCTTCGTAGAAAAAACGGGGTGGTTTTGCAATTATCATTATCAAAACCAGGGGGGCATGTGTTACCACCCGATTTTGGCCAAATCAGGAGGTGGGCCGTAAGTGAAGATGGGCTTGAAGGACGTACACATGAAGCATCTTTGAAGCGGCCTTGCGCTAAGAGTTTGGGCTAAACTGCCCATGTATCTGTAATATATTAGATCGCATTGTAATTTAGATTAAAAGATAAGAGTCTGGCCCGTGCATGGTTAGGTGCACGCCTCAATTAGAAAGTCCCTTGGACTATAAATATGTATCTAGGGTTATCGAGAAAGGAGGACAATCATCGTTCAACCAACACAAATCAGGCGCATCGCCACCCCTTTCCTACGAGGGTTTCTCCCGGGTAAGCACCATGCTGCATAGATCGCATCTAGCGATCTAGGCAGTATACGTTTATTTGTTACCTTGTACTGCTCGTGCTAAAGCCTTGTTGATGGCGAGCAGTACCACTTATCATTAGGTGTTTAGGGGCTTGCATTGATGCTTTCTCGTGCATATCTGCGTGGCAATGCCGTCCCTCGACACCTAGCTGCCCTTACACCTTTACGGGTGTAAGGGCAGCATCTTGCTTGTTCGTAGCTTAGTAGATCCGATCCGTTATAGTTGCTCCTTGCTCCGCAGGGATTAGTTTAATATCTGCATAGTTAGGCCTTATGCTGGGGTCGGAGGATCCGGTAGTGCGTTAGGCGTTGTTTACCGTCCCTGCGAGGGATGTTCCGGGAATCAACGTTATGTTGGTTTTTAGGCCTCTCGTAGGGGTAGTTTGCTTCATCTCTCGTAGCTGCTAGGCCCGATCACACGTAGGACGTTCCGATTATGCGGTGAAAACCCTAAACTGTCGTGGATCGTTTTAGCTTTGTTCTGATCAAGCAGGATCCCCATGCCATTGCAAATCCATCAAGGACCATGGGGCGATCGGCTCTTTGAGCCGATCCACGAGGAAACCTGAGAGCCGATAGGGCTCGTATTTAATGTTTACGTGTCTACCATGCAGGAACAATCGAAGCACTAACACCTTCCTGATCGGGTCTAGGTCAGGTGGCACGCCCTAGCAACCGCCAGGACGTGGCCAGAAGATTTGAGGGACGACGCGAGGTGCCAGGGATCCACTAAGCGGCCCTGGGAGCTTCCCGGCTCTTCGTGTTGCTTAACCAACGCACGTCGGGGGGTTTTGGAGGGTAACACCGGCACGCAGTCCGGTCAACCGATCGCCAACCGGGCGCCAAATGTGCGCCTAACTGATCCGGTCTGCCGCCCGGTCAGCCGGCCTACAGACCGGCGGGCCCGGCGTGCTGTCCGGTCGACCGGTCGCCAACCGGGCGCCAACCGGAGGAGCTCCTGGACGACGCAAAGTGACTCCGGTCCCTGGTCCGGTCCGACCGGCCTCTGCACCGGGCGGACCGGTCTGTGGTCCGGTTGACCGGGCTCCTCGACGGTTGACTCAGCCCAACGTTTCACCAACGGTTATATTTGCTCTTGGGCTATAAATAGCCCTTCTTCCACCTTGGGCTGAGTTAGTTCTTCCCATTCTCTCTCCTCCATTGTTGCATTTGAAGAACTTGCTCTCTCTCTTGTTCCCCCCATGATTCTTGCTCATTCTTGAGGGATCTAAGAGAGGAGATCTAGATCTACACTTCCACCAATCCATTTCTCCTCTAAGTGAGGGGAACTCTTGGGATCTAGATCTTGGAGTCTTTTGTTGACTTTCCCCATTATTCTTCCTCTCCAATCTCATCCTAGCATTTGTTGTTTGGGTGGGATTTGAGAGTGAAGGACTTGAACACCTATAGTGTTCTTGCTTTGCATCATTGCATAGTTTTGAGCTCTCCACCACGATTAGTTCGAGTGAGAGACCGTGAGCTTGTTACTCTTGGAGGGAGACCTCCTAGTTGGCTTGGCGGTTGGTGCTCCGGTGATCTATTCAAGAAGATTGTGAAGAGGCCCGGGCTTCTCCTTCGTGGAGCTTGTGAAGTGGTTGTGGAGCTTGCCATCTTCGGAGCGGAGGAAAAACTAACCATAAGGAAAGGGCCATTATCCTTCGTGGGTGTGGTTCGGAGAATAGGGTGAGCCTTCGTGGTGCGGGGAATCTTTCGTGGGACCTCCACTCCTCCAAACGTGACGTACCTTCTTGCAAAGGAAGGGAACACGGGAATACATCCTCGTCTCCGCGTGCCTCGGTTATTTCTATACCCGAGCTCTCTTTCCGCATTCTTACAAGACAAATCCGTAAGAGTTTGTAATTGCCTATTCACACCCCCCCCTCTAGACGACATCTCGATCTTTCATATGCAACTAGTAATTATGTAATATCTGGTTCATGCGATGTAATTAAGACATTTGTTTCTTCATATTGCATCTTAAACTGTGTGTGCTAGCGATTGATCCAGGGACTAGCACAAATAAGCACAGAGATTCAACCCGTACCGGGTCGGATCGCTACAGACCACCTATGAACATAATTGATAAAAAAAAAACCACCTCCAGCGTGGCGGCAGCGCGGCAGCATGCCGCTCTAGCCTGTGGCGGCAGGCCTTTGCCGTCTCGTGCCATGGCGGCACGTTGGCTTTTGACGATCGCCGTCAGTGGCCGTTTGCCCTGGTGGACCATGCCACCACATACATCGACGACATGTTTGGAAACTATACGCGCTTGAGTCGATTCGACGTAGCAGCTCGTTCAGCCAAACTATGGAGAAAGACTCGTTTGCAGCACTAATTTCGAGGCTAGTGACACATCTGACAAGATAAACTACGCTTATTCTCAGATGACTGGTGTAGTGTACGTTTAGGGCATCAACGGGATGACGCAAACGAACGCTGAGGCCGAGCCGAAAATGCGTTTGGTACACGCTCCCGGCGGGGCGATGGACGGACCGTTCGCGGCGACGTAAACCTGACCCAAATACGCGCCTCGAATGCGTCGCAGCGAACACTGCGCGGAAGCACAAAGTGTCCGCTCGCGTCCGGCGGACGTTTCGTCGGGCCCGCCCGGCGGTGACCTAGCCTCGATGCGTCTTCTCGCCGATGCCGCATGCGGCGCCGAGACGTTGCTTTGGCAGTCTGCGGTCTCGTAAATGGCAATGCCACGCATGGCGCGCGGCCGTCGACCGCCTCCGACCTATATAAACAGGAGCACGCGCATCTCATCTCCTCTCACACTAAACCCTAACTGCCGCACAACCTCCATCGTACCGCCGCTGCCGCTCAACCTCCACCTTTGCCACCATGAGGAGCGCCGGCCGCGGCCAGGCTGCCGCGCCTCCACCTCTACCTCCACCTCTACCTCCACCTCCGACTCCACCTCCCCTGGCCCCAGGCTCCGACTCTCGCGACCACTTTTGGGCGTCCGAAATACGTCGCCCGTTTAGGGGGCCGCGACTGTCAGCCACCGGCCCCTATTTTAGTTTACCGCCGATGCTCCATATGAGCCCTAAAACGGCTGCGCCAGAGCCCACATAGGGGGGCGAGTGGAGATGCTCTTAAAATAGAGAGAGTAGTAGCGGTAAGGGCATCTCCAACGGGGCGACGCATTTCGGACGCCCAAAAGTGGTCGCGAGCGTCCGTTTGCGTCACCCCGAGGACATATTTTGACCGCGCGTCCGTTTGCGTCTCGGTGTGCTCCCAGCGGGGCGACCCATTTTTTTGTTTTGCAACATATTTAAAAAGCACAGAAACTACTACATATAAACTATACAAACTAGTTGTAGAAATCTAGACTACTTGCTGCCCGATGGCCCGGCCCCGTCGTTGCATCCCTCCCTCCTCTGCTTCTCCACCGCCTGCCGTGCGGCCGGTAGGGCTCGGTGCGTCGCCACGTCCTCTAGCAGGCACAACCGCAGCCTTGCGTTCGCGGCGTCCTCGGCCTCCTTGAGCGTCTCGAAGGAGTCGACTAACGCCCTCTGCTCCGCTGCCTTCTCCTCCAGGGTAGGCGCATCAGGGTCATCAGAAGACCATGAGATGCCGGAGCCGTCGTCCTCTGTGGTTGCCGCGGCCGCCACCTTGTGGTGTTCCATCTCGGCGTTGAACGCCGCGTGGGCCGCCCGCTCCTCCTCTGCTTCCTTCTCCGCGTCGGCCGAGAACTTGGCGACCCCGACCGGGTCGAGGAGGTCATCGGTGATGTCGTCGTCGTTGACCTCCTCCTAGGAGCTCGAAGGCCGGGGAGGTGGAGTCGGAGGTGGACGTGGAGGTGGAGGTGGAGGCGCGGCAGCTCGGCCGCGGCCAACGCTGCTCATGGTGGCAAAGGTGGAGGTGAGCGGGAGCGGCGGTACGGTGGAGGTTGTGCGGAGGCTAGGGTTTAGTGTGGCAGGAGATGAGATGCGCGCGCCCCGTTTATATAGGTCGGAGGCAGGGGACGGCCCCCGGCGGCACGCGTGACATCGCCATTACTTCGTGCGCAGAGGTAGGCGACGGGCGCGCGCCACGCGAGGCATCGCCTTTTACGCGGCCGCAGACTGCCGAAGCGACGCCTCGGCGCCAGTACTGGCGTCGCTGAGAAGCCGCAACGAGGATGGGTCAGTGTCAGGCGGGCCCGACGAAACGTCCGCCAGACGCGAGCGGACACTTTGCGCGTCCACGCAGCGTCCGCCGCGACGCATCCGAGGCGCATATTTGGGCCAGGTTTGCGTCGCCGCGGACGGTCCGGTCACTATGAGTCGCCCCGCTAGTGAATATACCAGAGCATTTTCATCCCGGCCGGACGCAAATGGTCGCTCAGTGTCTGTTTGGGTCATCCTGTTGGAAATGCCCTAAACGTTTATACACAACAGTACAGTGCAAAGTCGTCTGAGAATAAGCGTAGTTTATCTTCTCAGATGTCTCACTGGCCTCGAAATTAGTGCTGCAAACCTCTTTCTTCTTAGTATGGCTGAACGAGCTGCTACGTTGAATCGGCTCAGCACTATTTTCACGCGTACAGTTTCCAAAACTGTCGTCGATGTATGTGGCCGCATGGTCCACCAGGGCAAACGGCCACTGACGGCGATCGTCAAAATCCTACGTGCCGCCACGGCACGCGACGGCAAGGCCTGCCGCCATAGACTAGAGCGGCATTCTGCCACGTGTCGGGCGCTGCCGCCACGCTGAAGGTGGTCCATTCTGTCAATTATGCTCACATGTGGTCTTTTTTGTCAATTCACTGAGTAGGGTGGTCCTTTGTGCCAAAAATTCCTGCCTAAGGGCATTTCCAACGCGGCGACTTATCCCGCGCCCGCGCGTCCGGATGGGTCCAGCCGGACAAAACCGAGGCCCAACGCGGCGACGCACAGCAAATGCGGATGGCCGCGGCGTCCGGAACAACGCAAACCCGACCCAAATCTGGGCTAGGTTTGCATGGCCGCGGATGGCACGCGGCGTCCGCTCGCGTCGGGGCGCCGGACTGCTCGTCTCCCTTGGGGCCACTTGTCGGTGACCGGGGAGTCTATTTAATGTGGACTGGAGGGGATCTGTCCCTCCACTCCAGTCCCAACTCCACTCTCCGAGCGCAACCGCCGCCATGGCCCCGAAGCGACGGTTCGCTCCCGGAGCCAACGACGACGAGGCCAGCAGCAGCCGGCATCCGCCGCAGGCGCTGCGGGCCGGCGGGAACCGCGGCGGCCTCCACATCGGAGAGGCCGCCCGCGGAGGCGCGGCATTGCCGCCACCGGCTCCGCTGCTGCTGCAGCCCAAGCCGGAGTCCTCCGAGGAGGACCCCGACATCGCCGCCACGCTGCTCAAATCGGCGGCGGAGGAGGAAGCCCAATGGCCTCATCTCCAAGAGGCCATTCGCACCTCCGCGATGGAGGAGGAGGCCCGGCAGGCGATCGAGGACGCCGAGGCCTGGGAGCTGTTCGCCCAGGCCCACCGGGAGGTGGAAGCGCAGCGCCGCCGCGAGGAGCGGCAGCCGCCGCCGCGAGGAGCGGCAGCGGTAGGAGGCCGTGCGCCGCGAGGAGGAGGGGAGGCGCCGCGCGGTGCGGGGGAGGCTCCGGCGGGCCGGGCGCCAAGCCCGGGCCGGAGAGGAGGCGCAGCTCCGTGCTGCCGCCGCTCCGGACCCCCACTCACCCTGGGAGGAGGCCCTGTGGTCTCCGTGGCCGGAGTCCTCGGTGCGGTCGAGCCACAACAGTGCCTCGCCGCCCTGGGACGTGTTCGACGCCGACGACGACGCCCACAGGGGCTAGGCGGCGCACCGGCGGCCACCGCGCCGTCGACCAAACCCTAATAGAGGGTTTTTAGTTTAAATTTTAAAGCCCATATAGAGGGCTTCTTTTGTTAGTTATTTGCCCAAAATAGGGGTATGTACAAATTTGCCCAAAATAGGGCATATGTTTAATCAAATTTCGTTTAAATTTGCATTTTTACTTTTGTTTTTCTATTTCTTCGATTATGCGGTGCGTCCGCGCGTTGAGCGCAGCGTGCGACCCTAACGGACAGACTGACGCGGGCCACTGTCCGCGTATCCGCTCGGCCACCCAAACGGCTCAAAACGGACGGCCCAGCGCGTACGTTTGGGTCGCTCGGTTGGAGATGCCCTAAAGTGCGTGGGCTGATGTACCCGGTGAGGCCCAAGAGGATGGTGGAGACAATGTGTGTCCCCAGATGGTATATGTTGCCGTAAGAGCCTGGAATGATGTGCTAGAATTACTGAAGTGTCGACATGAATCCTATTTTTCTTTCCCTTTTCATCTTCTGTAACAACGGAGAAATTATGTTAGGTTTGATTAGATTTTTTTATTTGGGTAGTAACTGAATCATTGAGAAGTTATTTCACACGCTTTTTCTAGACAAGTTTCGATTTAGGAATAATTTTTCCTCTCTCTCTCTTTAGTTTCATTCCCCTCCCGCATTCCCGCACAGAGTGAAAAAAAAATGTCGCGGCCACCGCCCCGCCATGTCTCGATCCCATCGGTTGCTGATTGTCTTTGAGCGTATCAATATAGAATAGCTGAGTACTTGAGCACTCCCGATGGCGACTCGGGAGTTTTACGTAATCAATCATGGCCGGTTTGAAAATTAAAAGGATAGGAGCTGCAGTGTGGGGAAAAAGGCGCAATTCTTGAAAAATTATTTCGCACGTTTTGTAAACACAAATTTCAATTCGGCCCTTCTAAAGTTAATCTAACTCGTCCTGACCAAACTGGTCGGAGGAGTCATGCAAGTGTGTTGGTGTATCAGAGTACTTGAACATAAAGTACTAGTTGGGTAGGTCGCCCCACCTTCATGCCGTAAATTATTTGTAGGATGGCATGACATGGTGGCAGGACAATATGATGAAGATCCATCATATATATGGAGGTGCAAACAATTTCCCTTACATAAGCCCCAACCTTGTCTTGTACTACATTCCTCATGTATGGGAACAATGACACTTTGAAATTGCGCACATATATGACCTCCATAGATATACATAGGAAATGGAGGCACCAGGACGCCATCACTGGATTGCCGCCACTGGCGTAGCACTTGGCAGTTTGCTGCATCCTGCACGCTAGGACTAGCTTCACCAATTTATTCGATTAGTCTTTGTCGCAGGATGCGACTGTGTAGGATAGGATGGTGTTGGTACTGCCTAAACCGCGAGAGCTAATGAACCCGGTGAGGCCCAAGAGGACGATGGAGACAATGTGTCATGCCAGATGGCAGATGATGTTCTAAGAGGATGGATTGATGTGCTATGATTACTGAAGTGTCGACACGAATCCTATTTTCTTCCCCTTTTCATCTTCTGTAACAATGGAGAAATTGTGTTAGGTTTGATTAGATTTTTTTATTTGGGTACGAACGGAATCATTGAGAAGTTATTTCACACGCTTTTGCCAGATAAGTTTCGATTTATTAACAAATTGATTCCCGCACAGAGTGAAAACTAAAGATGTGGCGGCTACCGCCACGCCATATCTCGACGCCCTCCGTTGCCGGCCACCGGAGAGAAACGGTAGTCCCGCGCTGTTCCTGCCCGACATGCAGGTCCTCTGGACCAGCCACTCCCTCTCCGCCGCCCCATCTCCCAAGTCGTTTTTCTTCAAGCCCTTTAGTTACAAGAGAAGCAGGGGACACCACAATACGTAGTCTCCTCTACTCTCACAGGCCTGGATCACTCGCGCACGTTGGTGCATTGTTCTTATTATCTCACAATCTTACAGCTTGAATATTATTTGCTATGTGTTTGCAGCTTTAGGCATTTTTGGAAAATGGGCACTTTATTACTTAACGCAATAGACTCGGCCTCTGCATATCTAAGATGTAGCTTAAGGCATGGAGCAACAGATGTCGACTCGGGTGTCTGTATCATGGAAGGGCCATTGTGTGTGTTTTTTCCACCTAATCTATCATGTGTTGCTGATTGTTCGGGACTCCAGGTCCAGCCTTGGCCTTGGGGTCTCACATCACCACGTCGTTCATGTCCGGGCACGCCCTCGCCCCTGCTGCCATCTCCTAGGTCGTTTCTCCAAAAGCCTTTTGATTACAAGAGAAGCGGCGCCTCTTGCTTGCCCGCTCTGCTCTCCGGGCCTTCGGGTACATTTCGTGCTATTATTGGCAACAATGTCAAGCTTTGCCCTACTTGCTTGTTTTATGTGTGCAGCACAAGCCCTAGAGCGGCGGATGTTCAGGTGTCTCCCTCATGGAAGGGCAGGTGTGCTCTGCTCTCTGATATCTGTCATGTTCTGCTAATTGTGTGCCAATGGTTTCCAACTTTTCCTTCTCCCGTGAACAGTGTCCGTGAGAAGAGAAAGGGAAGGAGCTTAGATCCCTTGCTCCGCCGACAGCCGGATCGTCGGTCGCCTCCCTCTCTGGTCGCTGTAGCGGCAGGAGAGTGGGGGGACCTTCGATCTGTGCCCAAGGCTTGTAGATAGTAGGGTAGGGCTCCCCATCGGCGCCGGAAGGATGGTGGTGGCGGCGTCGGTGTGGAATAAGGTGGCCGGAGTTTCTTCCCCACTACGGCGATGCCTGGTCTGGCGGAGCCGTGAAGCTTCAGGCGGTAGGTGCCCCCATATCCATCGATCTGGTGGGAGTTGGTGCTCCGGGCGTGGTTGATACGTCTCCAACGTATCTATAATTTCTGATGTTCCATGGTAGTTTTATGACAGTACCTACATGTTTTGTTCATACTTTATATCATTTTTATGCATTTTCTGGAACTAACCTATTAACAAGACCCTGAAGTGCCAGTTCTGTTTTTCTGCTGTTTTTGATTTCAGAAAAGTTAGTTTACAAATATTTTCGGAATTGGACGAAACAAAAGCCCACGGCCCTATTTTCCACTGAGTCTTCCAGAACACCGAAGGAGAGACGAAGGGGGGCCACGAGGCGGCCACACCATAGGGGGGCGTGGCCCCACCTCCTGGCGCGCCGCCCTATGGGGTGGGCCCCTCGGGACCCCTCTGACGCCGCCCTTTCGCCTATATAATCCTCCAGATGCAAAAACCCTAAATCAATCGGTCTTCCTCCACGAAAAGTTACGTAGCCGGCGCCATCGCGAAGCCAAGTTCGGGGCACAGAAGCCTCTGTTCCGGCACGCCGCCGGGACGGGGAAGTACCCCCGGAATCCATCTCCATCGACACCACCGCCATCTTCATCGCCGTTGCTGTCTCCCATGATGAGGAGGGAGTAGTTCTCCCCCGAGGCTGAGGGCTCTACCGGTAGCTATGTGGTTCATCTCTCTCTCCCATGGTGTGATCTTTATGTGATCATGAGCTTTGCAATCTAGTTGAATATGTAGATGTTACTCTTGTCTATTATGCACTCTAGAGGTTACTTTAATATGAATTCCGGAATCACTCCCCACGTTGTGATGGTGACAGTGTGCGCATCGTGTGTGATTCCTTTATGAAGTTGTGGAGCTTGTTTACTCCGGCTTGAGGGTGCTCTTGTAGCCCTACACAATGAATGGTGTTTGTTATCCAACAAGAAAGTGTTGGAGAGTAACATTTATTTATTCAATTATGTGATCATTGTTGAGAGTGTCCACTAGTGAAAGTATGATCCCTAGGCCTTGTTTCTAAGCATTGAAACACCGTTTTCAACAAGTTCTGCTACATGTTCGCTTGCTGCCATTTTTATTTCAGATTGCAATTACTACTTATAATCATCCATATTACTTGTATTTCACTATCTCTTCGCCGAACTAGTGCACCTATACATCTGACAAGTGTATTAGGTGTGTTGGGGACACAAGAGACTTCTTGTATCTTAATTGCAGAGTTGCTTGAGAGGGATATCTTTGACCTCTACCTCCCTGAGTTCGATAAACCTTGGGTGATTCACTTAAGGGAAACTTGCTGCTGTTCTACAAACCTCTGCTCTTGGAGGCCCAACACTGTCTACAGGAGTAGAAGCGTGCGTAGACATCAAGCTATTTTCTAGCGCCGTTGCCGGGGAGGTAAGGTAAAAGGTATTCACATCCTCCGACTACTAAGCTATTTCCTAGCATTGTTGCCGGTGTGTGAGTGCTCGAAGCTATTTCCTTTAGATTCTGCAATTTTATTTTTTTGTCTCTTGTTTTTATTTCACTAGTTTGGCTTAATGGAAAACAACAAAAAAATTAGAGATCTTTATGAACTTTATCTTGAGTTAGGACATGAGGTGTTTGAAGAGAAAATTAAAAAACCTATGGAACTTTATATGCATGCTAATGGCAATGTTATTAGTATGAATGCTTTGAACATCATTGTTGCTAATGCTATGGAAAATTCTAAGCTTGGGGAAGCTGGTTTTGAGGAGCATGATATTTTTAGTCCCCCAAGCATGGAGGACAAAATTTACTTTGATGATACTTTACCTCCTATATATGATGATTACAATGATGACTATCATATTTTCAGTCCACCTACTATTGAGGAGAAAATTAATTATGATTACAATATGCCTCCAATATATGATGATTATGGTGATGAGAATAATAATGATAGCTATCTTATTGAATTTGCTCCCACTACAATTAATAGTAATGACTATGCTTATGTGGAGAGTAATAATTTTATGCTTGTAGCTCATGATAAGAATGATTCATGTGATAGTTATATTGTTGAGTTTGTTCATGATGCTACTGGAAATTATTATGAGGGAGGAAAATATGGTTGTAGAAATTTTCATGGTACTAAAACACCTCTCTACATGCTGAAAATTTTGAAGTTACTCGTGTTTTATCTTCCTATGCTTGTCACTTTGTTCTTCATGAATTTATTTGTGTACAAGATTCCTATGCATAGGAAGCGGGTTAGACTTAAATGTGTTTCGAATTTTCTTCTTGATGCTTCTTTTGCTTCACTTTCTATTTTCATGTGAGGATCATTAAAATCTTCTGCGCCTAGCTGAAAGGCGTTAAAGAAAAGCGCTTATGGAAGACAACTCACTATTTTATTTCTGCAATTTTTGTTTTATATTTGAGTCAAGGTGATTGTTACTACCGTAGCAATACCTTTGTATCTTTATTTTCTTGCATTGTTGTGCCAAGTAAAGTCTCTAATAGAAAGTTGATACTAGATTTGGATTTCTGTGCAGAAACAGATTTTTAGCCGCCCTATGGTCTCGGCCCCTCGTGGCCCCACTTCGTATCTCCCTCGGTCTTCTGGAAGCTTCGTGGAAAAATAAGCCCCTGGGCGTTAATGTCGTCCAATTCCGAGAATATTTCCTTTGTAGGATTTCTGAAACCAAAAACAGTAGAAAACAGCAACTGGCACTTCGGCATCTTGTTAATAGGTTAGTGCCGGAAAATGTATAATAATGATGTAAAGTATGTATAAAACATTCAAGTATTGTCATAAAAGTAGCATGGAACATAAGAAATTATAGATACGTTTGAGACGTATCAACTGCACAATAGTCAGGTGCTGCTGGCCAACCACATGCCGACAGCGCGTAGCGGGCCAGGCAGGCAGAGGTGCCGCCAGCCAATGGCGTGCAGGGGATCGGCGCCTCGGTCGGCAGCAACGCGCCAGTGGGGGCCTGCGCAGCAGCGGTCCCACGCTCGAGAGGGGATCAGCTGTGGCTGTGGAGAAGAGCCCCAGGCCATTGTGTGCCTCGCTGACGATGCACAAAATCCTGACGACTGACGTTGCTGTCCATGCTGCTACTTTTGAAGATAGTGCCAATCATGGGTCAAATGATGAGCCAATGATTGGGCCGGTTTTGGCTGGTCAGAGGGGATCTTCTGTGCACAACAATGCTGAGAGAAGCGGTATGTTTTTCAATGATATGAATTTCAATTGTACTTTTCATGAATTTGGACATTGTATGCCAAGTATTTTTTCTAATGGTGTATCTTATGAGAGTAATATGAATCATGTAGGCCCGTGTTTGCACACAACCATGGTTGGTTCGTTGGAAAAAACTATGGATAGTGCTAAGGGAAATGCTATGTTGGATAAGAAAGGGGAGAAGAATAAAGTGGATCTCCAGGGTAGGATGAGGAATGCCTCACCTATGAAGACTACTGGTGAGTCATCTACCTCTTTTAAGGAATCATCTAACATTGCTACCTCCACTTTATCTTTGTCTGAAATTGAGAATGAAAATGTGGCTTGTTATCCTTCTACAGAAGAGGTTATTGCATTTGGGGGGATTCCGAAGCCCTCTATTGGAGGGAGGTCGAGTACCCGGCTGGGAAGCCAGCCTAATGCCGACATGCCTCAGCTGGAGAAGGCGATGAAGAATGCACAGTTGCGTGATGAGAGTTTCACTACAGGTCAGTTGTCGATCCCCATGTTCTCTATTGTTAATATTCCAGATTCAAAAATAGTTAAGAGAGTGGATCGGTTAGGGATATCCTTACGTAATTCAGCACGAGAGATACAGAAATCTGTTATGGGAATTAAAATGGTGGAAGAGGAACGTATTTTGACGATTTTGGAAAAGAAAGAGACTGAGAATAAAAATAAAGAGGAAGGTCTGGAGACTCTTGTATTGTCAAAAGTTTCCACCCTTTGTGAGGATTTGATTGAGGATGAAGATATTCCACTGGATTTTGATGATCATTTGGAACATCTTAAACCAATGGTTAAGGTAAATAAAGCTAGACAAAGAAAAGTGTATGATACTAGTAATATTCGCAAAGGTACTAGGAAGAGAATTAAATTTTTTTATTAATGCACAATTTAAAAGGAATTAATTGGAATCCAGGGGGTTTTGGGGATACTGCTAAACATTTGTTTGTCAAAGAGGCAATTCGGGAACATAAATTAGACTTCATAGCCTTGTTGCAGTCTGGGAGATCTAATTTCTCGATTCCTTTTTTGAACCAGTTAGCGACGGGTTATAATTTCTCCTGGTTTTGTTTACCACCACATGGTATCTCGGGGGGTATTCTAGTGGGAATTAACTCCGATACGTTACAAGTGTTAAAAGTAAGCACGGGAGATTTCTGTGTTAAGCTTCACATTAAATGTAAGAGAGATGGTTTTGAATGGATTCTGGTGCAGGTATATGGGGCGATCCAAGACTTGCACAAAGCAGAATTTCTGTCGGAACTAGTGAGAACTTGTGAATCTGAAACATTACCTATGTTGGTAGGAGGTGATTTCAATATTATATGCAAGAGAGAAGAGAAAAATAGTGATAATTTCAAAGCGCGTTGGCCCTTTGTTTTTAACGCAATTATTGAGAATTTGAACTTGCGTGAAATTGCTCTAAGCCGGGAGACAATTTACATGGGAAAGTAGGAGAGAAGAACCTACATATGATAAGCTTGATAGAGTACTAGCATCAATCTCGTGGGAACAAAAATTTCCCTTGGTAACGGTAAGAGCTTTAACTAGAGCTGATTCTGATCACACTCCAATACTTATAGATTCAGGGGTGAAAGCACATCTGAGTAACCAAGCAAATTCTCCTTTGAGCTACATTGGTTGCGACAAGAGGGTTTTCTTGATATGATAGTAAAGGAGTGGAATTCAGCTATAGGTGGAGCTAATCTGATGGAAGTTTGGTTGAATAAATTAAGACATATAAGAAGATTCCTTAAGGGATGGGCAAAAAATCAATGTGGAAAGTATAAAAAAGAAAAAGAGAGATTGTTAAATATCATTGATCATCTTGATTTGAAAGCGGAAACAAATATCTTGGATACAAATAAAAGGGATGAGTTAAAAAAGGAAAATGATGGTCTGAACAAATTAAGAAGAGAAGAGGGGTCTAAATGGGCCCAAAGAGCAAAAGTTAAGCATATTCAAGAAGGAGGGAATAATACGAAGTATTTCCACTTAATAGCGAATGGTAAACACAAAAGGAAGAAAATTTTCCAATTAGAGAAACAAGAGGGGACTATTATTGGGGAAGATAATTTGAAGGTTTACATTACAGAATTCTATAAGAAACTGTTTGGGGCACCGGCACCAACTAATATTTCTTTAGTTGTAGAGGACATCCATGATATTACGTAAATCTCATCAATGGGTTATGACATCTTGACGGCCCCCTTTACGGAAGAGGGGGTTTTTTAGGCAATTTCTCGGATGGAACTGAATAAAGCTCCTGGACCAGATGGTTTTCCAGCTGAGTTTTATCAAACATTTTGGGATGTAATAAAGGATGATCTAATGGCTTTGTTTTGACAGTTTACCAAAGGGGAATTGCCCCTTTATAAACTAAATTTCGGAGTTGTTACATTATTACCTAAAAAAGAGAATGCGGTTCAAATACAACAATATAGACCTATTTGCTTGCTTAATGTATGTTTTATGATTTTCACTAAAGTTTTAACATTCTGATGATACTATCCTTTTTTTTGGAACATGGCCTCAACAAAGCTGTTAATATGAAATTAATTTTGCGCCTCTTTGAAGAGTTATCGGGGCTTAAGATTAACTTTCATAAGAGTGAGATTTTTTGTTTTGAAAAGGCAAAGGAGGAAGAGGATCAGTATAAGCAGATCTTTGGATGTGATGTTGGACAACTCCCCTTTAGATACTTGGGTATTCCAATCCATTACAAAAAAACTCGGGAATTCGGATTGGTATCCAGTAGAAACACGGTTTGAGAGTAAATTAGGATGCTGGAAAGGGAAGTTACTATCCTATGGTGATAGGTTGATACTTATTAATTTAGTATTAACTAGCTTACCGATGTTTATGTTATCTTTCTTACAAATACCTGTTGGGGTAAGGAAACGTCTAGACTTCTATAGATCTAGGTTCTTTTGGCAGTCCGATGAAAACAAAAGAAAATACTGGCTTACAAAATGGAACATTATTTGTCGACCTAAAGATCAAGGGGAATTAGGTATTGAGGTTCTCGAAATCAAAAGCATATGCTTATTGAGCAAATGGCTCTTTAAACTTCTTAATGAAGATGGGTGGGGCAAGAATTTCTACAAAATAAATACCTAAGACATAAGACGTTATCGGAGGTGCAAGCTAAGCCTACCGATTCCCCTTTCAGGAAAGGATTGATGGGGGTTAAACAAGAGTTTTTTTCTAGGGGTTTTTTCAAAGTGGGTAATGGTATGAGTACCCGCTTTTGGGAAGATACATGGCTAGGAAATACTCCTTTAGCTCACCAGTATCCGTCCTTGTATAATATTGTACACCATAAGAATGTCACAGTTGCACTGAGTGTTAGCCCAAACACCATTGAATATTACTTTCCGAAGGGTGTTAAGAGGTAACAAATGGATTTGTATGGTTGCAATTATGTAGGAAACTAATGATGGTAAATTTGAATGACGAGGATGATCGATTTGTTTGGAATTTGACATCAAATGGTTTGTTTACAGTGAAGTCGATGTATAAGGATCTTATGTGTGACCATACCCCTTTTCTGCGAAAGTACTTATGGAAGGTTAAAATTCCATTTAACATTAAGATTTTCATGTGGTTTTTGAGTAATAAGGTTTTGTTAACTAAGGATAATCTAGCTAAACGTCATTGGAATGGGTGTACAAAATGCGTTTTTTGTGGGGAACAAGAGACCATTCAGCACCTCTTCATTGAATGTCCTTTAGCTAAGCTCTTATGGCGTACGGTTAATTTTACTTATGATCTTTCACCTCCGACCAATATTACTAATATGTTTGGTAATTGGTTAACTGGAGTAGATAGACAATCTAAGACTTTATCCGGATTAGGGTTTCTGCTTTATGTTGGTCTATTTGGAGGGCCAGAAATGATATAATTTTTAATAAAAAAAACTTTTTTTATTTCTTGCAGGTTATCCATATGGTCTCCCATTGGGTCCAGCTTTGGGCCCTACTCTCACCGGAGGGGCGCATCGGGATGCCATGGGTTCTGGTTGCACACGGCTCCTGATGGTCGCTCAGGATATCTTGTGCCAGTGCTGGTTGACGACATACTAGAAGGCTATGTTGATGTGTAGTCAAAGTATGTGTAGTTTTTGATGGTTGATTTTTGTATCAATCCTCGGTGATGTGTGAGTTGTAAACAATACTTTTCTGAACCTTAATTTTCAATAAATGGCCGTGTGGATCGTCATGATGCAGAAGCAGGGGTAGACCCCCATTTCGAAAAAAAATGGGTAAATGAGTCGAAACTAGCAGTACTGTCTGATATCTGTCATGTTCGTCACTACGCGAAAATCCGCTCGGCAAAGCCTTTGCCGTGCGGCCGTGCACGGCAAAGTTTGCTCGGCAAAGATCCGGCCGGCAAAGCCATCTTTGCCGTGCGTCGTGCAAAAATCGCACGGCAAAGCCTTTGCCGAGCGCCCTAGCTTTGCCGTGCGCTGCGCAGTCTTTGCCGTGCCTCCTTCTTTGCCGTGTGCCAAGATTCTTTGCCGTGCGCCCTCTTTGCCGTGCGCTTCCCCTCCAGCACGCACGGCAAAGAGCTGTTCTTTGCCGTGCGCCTCCCCTCAACACCGCACGGCAAAGCACCCTACAGCAACAGCAGGTGCCAGCGCAGTGCACAGCTGGGCAGCCTTTGCCGTGTGCATGTGCACGGCAAAGAAAGCCTTTGCCGTGCGGCTTTCTCTTTGCCGTGTGCATGTGCACGGCAAAGGTGCTGAAAAAATTCCAGCTTTTTGCTGTTTCCATTTAATCCCTGCACATATAATTCACAAAATAGATATATATTTTCAGATACATATATAGCACAATATATAGACATTTGCACATCATCAACAACAAAGTTCAACCACTAATAGTCCAACAAAGTCCATACATAGAATGTTCCATACAATAGTCCAACAACAACAAAGTCCACCAACAACAAAGTAGTCCAACAACAAATTCATACATAGAATGCTCCAAGTCACACAACAAAGTTCATACAAGCAACGTCAACCTTCGCCACTTCCTTGTCCTCCACTTCCTTGTCCTTCTCCACCTCCTTGTCCTCCATATCCTTGTCCTCCTACAAGTTCATATATAGATGCATAAGTGGCATGCAATGACTAAATTGACATGTAAGAACTAGAATTGACATGGAAGAACTAGAATTGATATTGAATGGCTAAAATTGAACATAATCGCTAGAATAGACATGAAATGGCTAAAATTCAACATAATGGCTAAGAATGACATGGAATGGCTAAAATTGACATGTAAGAACTAGAATTGACATGGAAGAACTAGAATTGACATGGAATGGCTAAAATTGAACATAATCGCTAGAATTGACATGAAATGGCTAAAATCCAACATAATGGCTAAGGATGACATGGAATGGCTAAAATTAACATGGAATAGCTAGAATTGAACATAATGGCTAAAATTGACATGGTTGAATGGCTAAAATTCACAAGTGACATGGTATGGAAGAATTAGAAGTGTAGGAGAACTCACCTAGAAACTGCTGCGAGGCTCCGGATGATGCCCGTATTGTTGACGGTCAAGCCAGGTGTCAGCGGGCTTCGACTTGGCGCTCGCCGGAGGAGCGCCAACACCTGCGGATCGGGCACGGGGATCCGCAATATCCAAAGTTCGGTTAGACAACAAACAAGATTGAGACGGAGATATTAAGTTAACCACTTACATAGTTGGGGAACATAGGAGGACCCGACGTGCTAGGAGCACTACTCCCCGGTGGGGAAGTCACCACGGCCTGGTTCATGAACATCTGCTGGAACATCTGCTGCTGTTGTTGCATCTGCAGCAACATCTGCTGCTGCATCTGCACGCTGTCCCTAAGCTGCTGTTGTATCTGCATCTGCTCCTCTTTGTGCCTCCGTTCCCTTTCTTCCATCTCCGCCTACGTTGTGTTGCCGCGATGTCAGTAACATTAATTGCAATGGAAAACATGTAATGAAGCGTAGAGGATCGACGAAGAACTTACCCGTAACTTCTCGATAGCTAGGTCGAAGCCCGTGGGCGGGTCTCTACCCGAGGCTGCTCGCTCGTACGCCCACGACGGATCCGGCGTAGAGATGGAATGGTCCTTGGGTCGACTAACCCGTCGGCAATCCATAGGCGGCCACCCTTCTTGCCTTGTCCCGCAAGCACCGCAACCTCAACGTCAAACTCTTCGGTGGTTGGGTCGGCGTCTTCGCCGTGCTTGTCCTTGAACTTCGAGCGGTACGAGCCACACTGGCCATCCGCTAGGTCGTTGACCCACAAGGACCCCGTTTCAGGATGCGGCTCCTTCCTGGTCTTCGACTTTTGGAAAAAGCCAAACAAGTTTGGTGCCACGCCTGTCTTCACTTCCTGCAAAAGAGTACATGCAATTAAGTGAAGAGGGAGACACTTGGGGCTAGCAATAACATAAAACGAAAGAATGAAGAAACCACTTGCTCACCTCATCCTGCAAGGTAAGGGCCAAGTTCTTGCTGCCCGGGACATGTGATCCACCTCCCATCTCCGAACGCTTCGCTTGCCCTCCGCGTGCTTCCGGGCGTACTCGCGGGATGTCCACCATATGACCATCGCAAGAAAGCACGCCCTGTCTTCCCCGACGTACCGAGGAGGGTTCTACATACACAAGATAGACCCATTATTAGAACATAAACTACATGAAAATGCGGAAATAAATAACACATCGATGCTAATACCTGCGAGTACCGCCATGGTGCCATGAGCGTATCCCGACAATCAGCCTTACTCATCCAAACTTTGCGCTCGGCGTGCCGGTCGCGGACGCACTCGGACACGTGCCTCGTAGTGCATGCCGGTCACCCTCACCCCGCACAACTCGTGTAAGATAACGTCGCACGCAATTTCCTCGCCCTCAGCCCTCTTGAAGTATTTCGCAACCATGCACATAGGTAAAACAAGATGAATTAGAGCAACTATTGGTAGCCAAGAAGTGTTTGAATGCTAAGAAGCCAAAAGTCACGTACCCAGAAGTGGCGGACAACCCGCTCTTGCATGTTTCCGTACTTGCCGCTAGGATCTTCCGCGTAGCCGTAGTGCTTCCAAGTCCAAGCCACGTCGCGGCCACCGGTAGGGGAGATTGACAATCCCGGGGAAATGCTTCCTAATTATGCCTCCAAGGATGTTCGAGTACCCACGTGTCGGCTTCCTCCTCGGGTCGCCATACTTGAACATGCTGCACAACGAAATGCCAAAATCAATATGCATGTGATAAAAATTTGTATAATGATAAAAATTTCAATAATGGAATGCCAAAATCAGCATGTACCTCTTTCCAGCGGGCACGAGAACAACATCGCGGAAGGCCCAAGTTTTTAGCTTGGGGAGTTTCGTAATCCCGCGCCTATACGGCTTCTTGTCCCGTGGTTCCAGCCTCTCCTCGGCTGCAACGTACACCTCCTCCGCCGGCGGAGACCAAACTAGGGTCGGGTCTAGCTCCATAGGCATACCCCCCAGCCCCTCGTCCTCCTCGAGGTCCTCCCCACCGTCCTCCCCACCGTCCTCCCCACCGTCCTCCCCACCGTCCTCCCCACCGTCCTCCCCACCGTCCTCCCCACCGTCCTCCTCGTCCTGCCCACCGTGCTCCTCGTCCCCCCCACCCCACTGCTCCTCGTCATCATCCTCGGCTAGGGGAGGACTAGGAGAGGGGGTACGAAGTCGCCGTGGCTGGGCATTCTTCCTCCGTGGTGGAGGGCTAGGAGGACCGCTAGGAGGACGTGTCTGCGAGGAACCGCTAGGAGGACGTGTCTGCGAGGAACCACTCGAAAGTACCACAAGCTCAGCCACGGCCTTGATCTTCTTTTTGAAACCCCCCTTTCTTTTTCTTGGCGGCATGTTTCAATCACCTGCAAACACAATAAAAAGAGTGGTTTATTAGTATGCAATGTAAACAGATGAATATTAGTGAAATCAACAATAATGCAAATATATAAGTAGATGAATATTAGTAGATACATCATAGTTTATTACAAATAGCACATAGTTCAGTACATAGATCATAGTTTATTACAAATAGCACATAGTTCATTACATAGGATAGCCTCACAATTACAACTACATAGATCGGTAGCCTATGTCGACATCCGTAATCGGACCACATGTTTCATCATCATCAGGCTCAGCGAACCAATAATCATCGATGAAACCTGGAGGTGGTCCATTAGGATCTAGGTCAAGGCCTGCTTTGAACGCCTCGAGCAAACTTAGGTCTTCTACGGCACACACATCCTCAGCTTCATATTCTTCATTGTCTTCCTCCATAACCGCATCTTCTTCTTGCTCATCGTCTACGACCATGTTATCAACAACGGCCGACAAGTCGATAGTGAAATGACCGGGAGCCCTTCTTCTTGATAAAAATCAACACTCCTTGCTGAGGGGTCTACGCGGCGGTAATCGTCCTTGTTTGGCGGGGGTGGCCTAATGCGTGAAGGAACCGTCATCACAACATCCCTTCCATGTAGACGCTTTGTCGGGTTTCGGCACGCGTACGGGAGATAGAATACTTGGAAGGCTTGGGTGGCCAAAATGTACACGTCCTCTCCCTTATAAACAGAGCTTCTTTCAACTTCGACCAATCCAATTTCAGGATCCCGTCTCACGCGACGTGGGTCGAGCCAGTGGCATTTGAATACGACGGGATTTAGCCCTTTGTCAAACCCGTAATTCAGCTCGTATATACCCTCTACTCTTCCATAGTAATGGAGTCCATCATCACCTTGACATACCACCCCGCTATTTATTGTCTTCTTGTTTGGACGGCTTGTTGTGTATTGATGGGTCTGGAAGCGATACCCGTTCACGTCATAAGAATTGAACGAGTCGACGGAATGGTTGAAGCCCCTAGCAATTTTTCGTAGCAAGGGATTCATGTCTTTGTCAGTTCTTGCCTACAAGATTAGGACGACAAGTTTAGAACAAGAAATGACCGAGAAATGTCGACAGTGTGCAAGAAAATTTGGATAGGATAGTACCAAACCACAGAACCAGCTACTGAAACCGTGACCGCCGCCCTTATCGAAAATATCCTTGGATTCTTCCGAGGTAGGATCCCTGTGGGTATACCTCCAATATTTAGCCGTGAATTGTCTATAACAATGAATGGAGGAAGAGTTAGGCACGAACATACGAGTGAATGTTTGCGAATAACTAAATGGTTAGCACTTACTTGATGTACGGCTTCACTTCCACCATGGTGTTCAAGACATATGAGTGGATCAACTCCCGCTCATGTAAATTCGTTGTGTACGGCTTCGAGCCACTTGACTTGCCGCCAAGCCCTATGAAGATGCTAAGCTTGGGTACATCTTCATTGTTGGCGGCATTGTAACGGAGGATCGGGTTGTGCTTTGTGGGGATGTTGGTATCATAGTGCTTAGTGGTGAAGTTTGCCACCTCCACGTTCAGGACTGCCTCGGCTATGGATGCTTCGATCTTGCATTTATTGCCAGTCATCTGACGAAGCTTTTGTGTTTCTCTCTCGGGACCAAACTGCCAACGGCCCCAATTCGCCCCCCCCCCTTTAAGCATTCCTTCGCGAGGTGCAAGATCATATGTTGCATCGGATTAAAGAACGCTGGAGGAAAGATCTTCTCTAGATCGCAAAGCAACATGGGTGCCTGTTCATCCAGCTTCTCAATCACTTTAGTGTCTAACTCCCTTGCACAAATCTGGCGGAAGAAATAACTCAACCTCGCTAGCACTCGCCAAGTCTTCTCAGGGACATAGCCTCGAATCATCACCGGCATTATCCGCTCAAGCCATACGTGGTAGTCATGACTCTTCAGTCCTTGTACTCGCAACGTTTCAATGTTAAGACCTCTCATCCAGTTGGCTGCGAACCCATCGTGGAAAAACAAGGAGTCCTTCATCCATTGGAAGACCTCCCTTTTTTGGGCCTTTGTGAGGCGAACGGAGCGTCTGGCTTAGTCCAAGTTTTTTTGGCACCATGAGGTGGCTGCATGTTCAACTCTGGCCTATCGCACAACTTTTCCTGGTCGATTCGAGCCTTTATGTTATCCTTCGTCTTCTCAGTGTCCACTATGGTGCTCCAAATGGCTTTACTGATATTCTTCTCGGTGTGCATTACATCAATGTTATGCGGGAGCTCGAGAAACTCAAAGTAAGGAAGCTTCCGTAAGCACGGCTTGTGGGTCCATTGGTGTGTCTCCCCATATCCCAAGAAACCATTCCCATCGTGGTTAGGCTGGAGAGCGTCTAACTCGGCCTTGGTTTCCTGTCCGGTCTTCGGAATTGGCTTCGGTGCATGGACAACACGGCCTTTTTTGAAACTCTTAACATCACTCCCGTATTCATGACTCGCTCAAGGAACCGTCGAGCTTCATCAAAGCAGGAATACTTGCCACCCTTGTTTAGCCGGAAGAAAGTCACGGCTTGCTCGCACTCCGGACAAGGCCACTTCCCATGTGTACACCATCGATGGCGTGTAACTCACACGTTCGTTGGGAACCCCAAGAGGAAGGTATGATGCGCACGAGTAGCAAGTTTTCCTCGAAAGAAACCAAGGTTTAATCGAACCAGGAGGAGCCAAGAAGCACGTTGAAGGTTGATGGTCGCGAAATGTGATGCGGCGCAACACCAGGGATTCCGGCGCCAACGCGGAACCTCGCACAACACAACCCAAGTACTTTGTCCCAACGAAACGATGAGGTTGTCAATCTCACCTGCTTGCTGTAACAAAGGATTAAACGTATCGAGTGGAAGATGTTTGCAAAGAAAACAAGTAAAACAAGTAGATTGTATGCTATGTAAAGAATAGGACCGGGGTCCACAGCTCACTAGAGGTGTCTCTCCCATAAGATAAAGCATGTTGGGTGAACAAATTACAGTCGGGCAATTGACAAATAGAGAAAGGCATAACAATGCATATACATGACATGGTAAATATAGTGAGATTTAATCCGGGCATTACGACAAAGTACATAGACCGCCATCCAACTGCATCTATGCCTAAAAAGTCCACCTTCAGAGTTATCGTCCGAACCCCTCCAGTATTAAGTTGCAAAGCAACAGTACAATTGCATTAAGTATGGTGCGTAATGTAATCAACAACTACATCCTTAGACATAGCATCAATGTTTTATCCCTAGTGGCAACAACGACATCACAACCTTAGAACCTTCTGTCACGATCCCAGATTCAATGAAGGCATGAACCCACTATCGAGCATAAATACCCCCTCTTGAAGTTAAGAGCAAAAACTTGGCCAGAGCCTCTACTAATAACAGAGAGCATGCAAGATCATAAACAACACATAAACAATAGATTGATAATCACCATAATCATAGTACTCTCTATCCATCGGATCCCGACAAACACAACATATAGTATTACGTATAGATGATCTTGATCATGTTAGGCAGCTCACAAGATCCAACAATGAAGCACAACAAGGAGAAGACGACCATCTAGCTACTGCTATGGACCCATGGTCCAGGGGTGAACTACTCACTCATCACTCCGGAGGCGACCATGGCGGTGTAGAGTCCTCCGGGAGATGAATCCCCTCTCCGGCAGGTGCCGGAGGCGATCTCCCCGAATCCCCCGAGATGGGACTCGCGGCGGCGGCGTCTCCGTAAGGTTTTTCGTATCGTGGCTCTCGGTACCGGGGGTTTCGCGACGGAAGCTTTAGGCAGGCGGAAGGTCAACGCGGGGGCCACACGAGGGGCCCGGGGGTAGGTCGGCGCGGCCAGGGCCTCGGGCCGCGCCGGCCTCCCTCCCCGGCCGCCTCGTGGCCCCACTTCGTTAGGTCTTCGGTCTTCTGGAAGCTTCGTGCAAAAATAGGACCCCGGGCGAAAGTTTCGTCCAATTCCGAGAATATTTCTTTACTAGGATTTCTGAAACCAAAAACAGCAGAAACAAAGAATCGGCTCTTTCGGCATCTTGTTAATAGGTTAGTTCCGGAAAATGCATAAATATGACATATAATGTGCATAAAACATGTAGGTATCATCAATAAAGTAGCATGGAACATAAGAAATTATCGATACGTTGGAGACGTATCAGCATCCCCAAGCTTAGTTCTCGCTCGTCCCGAGCAGGTAAAACGATAACAAAGATAATTTCTGAAGTGACATGCCATCATAATCTTGATCATACTATTTGTAAACATATGTAATGAATGCAGCGATCAAAACAAAAGTAATGACATGAGTAAACAACTGAATCATAAAGCAAAGACTTTTCATGAATAGTACTTCAAGACAAGCATCAATAAGTCTTGCATAAGAGTTAACTCATAAAGCAATAAATCAAAAGTAAAGGTGTTGAAGCAACACAAAGGAAGATTAAGTTTCAGCGGCTGCTTTCAACTTATAACATGTATATCTCATGGATATTGTCAACATAAAGTAATATAACAAGTGCAATATGCAAGTATGTAGGAATCAATGCACAGCTTCACACAAGTGTTTGCTTCTTAAGGTGGAGGGAGATAGGTAAACTGACTCAACAATAAAAGTAAAAGAAAGGTCCTTCAAAGAGGAAAGCATCGATTGCCGTATTTGTGCTAGAGCTTTTATTTTGAAAACATGAAACAATTTTGTCAACGGTAGTAATAAAGCATATGAGTTATGAAAATTATATCTTACAAGTTGCAAGCCTCACGCATAGTATACTAACAAGGCTCCGCATCTCGTCCTACTTAACTTGGACTACCGGATCTTTGCATGCCATGTTTCAACCAAGTGTCACAAAGGGGTACCTCCATGCCGCCTGTACAAAGGTCTAAGGAGAATGCTCGCATTTCGGATTTCTCGCTTTTGATTATTCTCAACTTAGACATCCATACCGGGACAACATGGACAACATGATAATGGACTCCTCTTAAATGCATAAGCATGTAGCAAAGTTATTATTCTCATATGAGATTGAGGATATATGTCCAAAACTGAAACTTCCACCATGGTTCATGGCTTTAGTTAGCGGCCCAATGTTCTTCTCTAACAATTTTGCATGCTCCAACCACTAAAATGATAGACCTTCGGACAAGACGGACATGCATAGCAACTCACATGATATTCAACAATAGTTGATGGCGTTCCCGTAAGCATGGTTATCGCACAACAGTGCAACTTAATAAAATATAAAGTGCATAAGTACATATTCAATACTACGATAGTTTTTAAGGCTATTTTGTCCCATGAGCTATATATTGCAAAGGTGAATGATGGAATTTTAAAGGTAGCACTCAAGCAATTTACTTTGGAATGGCGGAGAAATACCATGTAGTAGGTAGGTATGGTGGACACAAATGGCATAGTAGTTGGCTCAAGGATTTTGGATGCATGAGAAGTATTCCTCTCGATACAAGGTTTAGGCTAGCAAGGTTATTTGAAGCAAACTCAAGGATGAACAAGTGCAGCAAAACTCACATAAAAGACATATTGTAAACATTATAAGACTCTACACTCGTCTTCCTTGTTGTTCAAAACTCAATACTAGATATTATCTAGACCTTAGAGAAACCAAATATGCAAATCAAATTTTAGCAAGCTCTATGTATTTCTTCATTAATGGGTGCAAAGCATATGATGCAAGAGCTTAAACATGAGCACAACAATTGCCAAGCATCACATTATCCAAGACAATTTAGAATTACTACATGTAGCATTTTCCAATTCCAACCATATAACAAATTAACGAAGAAGAAACTTCGCCTTGAACATTATGAGTAAAGCCTAAGGACACATGTGTCCATATGCAACAGCGGAGCGTGTCTCTCTCCCACAAAGTGAATGCTAGGATCCATCTTATTCAAACAAAAACAAAAACGAAAACAAACCGACGCTCCAAGTAAAGAACACAAGATGTGATTGAATAAAAATATAGTTTCAGGGAGGAACCCGATGATGTTGTCGATGAAGAAGGGGATGCCTTGGGCATCCCCAAGCTTAGACGCTTGAGTCTTCTTAAAATATGCAGGGGTGAACCACGGGGGCATCCCCAAGCTTAGAGCTTTCACTCCTCTTGATCATAGTATATCATACTCCTCTCTTGACCCTTGAAAACTTCCTTCACACCAAACTTCAAGCAAACTCATTAGAGGGTTAGTGCATCATTAATAATTAACACATTCAGAGGTGACACAATCATTATTTTCACTTCTGGACATTGCATAATGCTACTGGACATTAATGGATCAAAGAAATAAATCCAACATAGCAAAAGAGGCAATGCGAAATAAAAGGCAGAATCTGTCAAAAACAGAACAGTCCGTAAAGACGAATTTAAATCTGGCACTAGACTTGCTCAAATGGAAAAACTCAAAACTAATGAATGTTGCGTACATATCTGAGGATCACGCTCGTAAATTGGCAGATTTTTTCGAATTTTCCACAGAGAATTGTGCCCAGATTCGTGACAGACAGCAATGCTGTTTCTGCGCAGCGATCCCAAATATAACATCAACTTTGACATAGAAACTTTACTTGGCACAAAAACATGATAAGGAGAGGTTGCTAAAGTAGTAAACAACTTCCAAGACTCAATAAAACAAAAAATTGCTGTAGGTAAAAACATGGGTTGTCTCCCATAAGCGCTTTTCTTTAACGCCTTTCAGCCTAGGCGCAGAAAGTACAAATCAAGTAACATCGAGAGTAGAAGCATCAACATCATAGCTTGTTCTAATAATAGAATCAAAAGGCAACTTCATTCTCTTTCTAGGGAAGTGTTCCATACCTTTCTTGAGAGGAAATTGATATTTAATATTACCTTCCCTCATATCAATAACAAGCACCAACAGTTCGAAGAAAAGGTCTTCCCAACACAATAGGACAAGATGCATTGCATTCGATATCCAAGACAACAAAATCAACGGGGACAAGGTTATTGTTAACCGTAATATGCACATTATCAATCCTCCCCAAAGGTTTCTTTTTAACATTATCGGCAAGATTAACATCCAAATAACAATTCTTCAATGGTGGCAAGTCAAGCATATCATAAATCTTTTTAGGCATAACGAAATACTTGCACCAAGATCACATAAAGCATTACATTCAAAGTCATTGAATTTCATTTTAATGATGGGCTCCCAACCATCTTCTAACTTTCTAGGAATAGAAGTTTCAAGTTTTAGTTTCTCTTCTCTAGCTTTTATGAGAGCATTTGTAATATGTTTTGTAAAGGCTAAATTTATAGCACTAGCATTAGGACTTTTAGCAAGTTTTTGTAAGAACTTTATAACTTCAGAGATGTGGCAATCATCAAAATCTAAATCATTATGAGCTACAGCAATGGGATCATTATTCCCAAGGTTGGAAAAAATTTCAGCAGTTTTATCACAAGCAGTTTCAGCAGTTTTAGCAATTTCAGGCAGTTTTGTACGCTTTGCACTAGGAGTAGAAACATTGCCAACACCAATTATTTTACCATTGATAGTAGGAGGTGCAGCAACATGTGAGGAATTAGCATTACTAGTGGTGGTGATAGTCCAAACTTTAGCTACATTATTCTCTTTAGCTAGTTTTTCATTTTCTTCTCTATCCCACCTAGCACGCAGTTCAGCCATTAATCTTATATTCTCATTAATTCTAACTTGGATGGCATTTGCTGTAGTAGTAATCTTATTATCAATATCATCATTAGGCATAACTTTCAATTTTAATAACTTAACATCAGAGGCAAGTCTATCAACTCTAGAAGCAATAATATCAATTTTATCAAGCTTTTCCTCAACAGATTTGTTAAAAGCAGTTTGTGTACTAATAAATTCTTTAAGCATAGCTTCAAGACCAGAGGGTACACTCCTATTATTGTTGTAAGAATTCCCATAAGAATTACCATAACCATTACCATTAGCAGAAGGATATGGCCTATAGTTATTACCAGAGTTGTTCCTATAAGCATTGTTGTTGAAATTATTATTTTTAATGAAATTCACATCAACATTTTCTTCTTGAGCAACCAATGAAGCTAAAGGAACATTATTTGGATCAACATTAGATCTACCATTCACAAGCATAGACATAATCACATCAATTTTATCACTCAAGGAAGAGGTTTCTTCAACAGAATTTACCTTCTTACCTTGTGGAGCTCTTTCCGTGTGCCATTCAGAGTAATTTATCATCATATCATCCAGAAGTTTTGTAGCCGCCCCCAATGTGATGGACATAAAGGTACCTCCAGCAGCTGAATCCAATAAATTCCGCGAAGAAAAATTTAGTCCTGCATAGAAGGTTTGGATGATCATCCAAGTAGTCAGTCCATGGGTTGGGCAATTCTTTACCAAAGTTTTCATTCTCTCCCATGCTTGAGCAACATGTTCAGTATCTAATTGTTTAAAATTCATTATGCTACTTCTCAAAGATATAATTTTAGCGGGAGGATAATATCTGCCAATAAAAGCATCCTTGCATTTAGTCCATGAATCAATACTATTCTTAGGCAAAGATAGCAACCAGTCTTTAGCTCTTCCTCTTAATGAGAAAGGAAACACTTTCAATTTAATAATATCACCATATACATCTTTATACTTTTGCATTTCACAAAGTTCAACAAAATTATTGAGATGGGCAGCAAGCATCATAGAACTAGCACCAGAAAATTGTTCTCTCATGACAAGATTTAGTAAAGCAGGTTTAATTTCAAAGAATTCTGCTGTAGTAGCAGGTGGAGCAATAGGTGTGCATAGGAAATCATTATTATTTGCATTTGTGAAGTCACACAACTTAGTATTTTCAGGGGTATTCATTTTAGCAACAGTAAATAAAACAAACTAGATAAAGTAAATGCGATTAACTAATTTTTTTGTGTTTTTGATATAGAGAGCAAGACAGTAAATAAAGTAAAACTAGCAACTAATTTTTTTTTGTATTTTGATTTAGTGCAGCAAACAAAGTAGTAAATAAAATAAAGCAAGACAAAAACAAAGTAAAGAGATTGAGAAGTGGAGACTCCCCTTGCAGCGTGTCTTGATCTCCCCGGCAACGGCGCCGAAAAAGAGCTTGATGGCGTGTAACTCACACGTTCGTTGGGAACCCCAAGAGGAAGGTATGATGCGCACAGTAGCAAGTTTTACCTCAGAAAGAAACCAAGGTTTAATCGAACCAGGAGGAGCCAAGAAGCACGTTGAAGGTTGATGGTCGCGAAATGTGATGCGGCGCAACACCGGGATTCCGGCGCCAACGCGGAACCCGCACAACACAACCCAAGTACTTTGTCCCAACGAAACAGTGAGGTTGTCAATCTCACCGGCTTGCTGTAACAAAGGATTAAACGTATCGAGTGGAAGATGTTTGCAAAGAAAACAGTAGAAACAAGTAGATTGTATGCTATGTAAAGAATAGGACCGGGGTCCACAGCTCACTAGAGGTGTCTCTCCCATAAGATAAAGCATGTTGGGTGAACAAATTACAGTCGAGCAATTGACAAATAGAGAAAGGCATAACAATGCATATACATGACATGGTAAATATAGTGAGATTTAATCCGGGCATTACGACAAAGTACATAGACCGCCATCCAACCGCATCTATGCCTAAAAAGTCCACCTTCAGAGTTATCGTCCGAACCCCTCCAGTATTAAGTTGCAAAGCAACAGACAATTGCATTAAGTATGGTGCGTAATGTAATCAACAACTACATCCTTAGACATAGCATCAATGTTTTATCCCTAGTGGCAACAAGCACATCACAACCTTAGAACCTTCTGTCACGATCCCAGATTCAATGAAGGCATGAACCCACTATCGAGCATAAATACCCCCTCTTGGAGTTAAGAGCAAAAACTTGGCCAGAGCCTCTACTAATAACGGAGAGCATGCAAGATCATAAACAACACATAAACAATAGATTGATAATCACCATAATCATAGTACTCTCTATCCATCGGATCCCGACAAACACAACATATAGTATTACAGATAGATGATCTTGATCATGTTAGGCAGCTCACAAGATCCAACAATGAAGCATAACAAGGAGAAGACGACCATCTAGCTACTGCTATGGACCCATGGTCCAGGGGTGAACTACTCACTCATCACTCCGGAGGCGACCATGGCGGTGTAGAGTCCTCCGGGAGATGAATCCCCTCTCCGGCAGGGTGCCGGAGGCGATCTCCTGAATCCCCCGAGATGGGATTCGCGGCGGCGGCGTCTCTGTAAGGTTTTTCGTATCGTGGCTCTCGGTACTGGGGGTTTCGCGACGGAAGCTTTAAGTAGGCGGAAGGTCAACGCGTGGGGCCACACGAGGGGCCCAGGGGGTAGGTCGGCGCGGCCAGGGCCTGGGCCGCGCCGGCCTCCCTCCTGGCCGCCTCGTGGCCCCACTTCGTTAGGTCTTCGGTCTTCTGGAAGCTTCGTGCAAAAATAGGACCCTGGGCGAAAGTTTCGTCCAATTCCGAGAATATTTCTTTACTAGGATTTCTGAAACCAAAAACAGCAAAAACAACGAATCGGCTCTTCGGCATCTTGTTAATAGGCTAGTTCCAGAAAATGCATAAATATGACATATAATGTGCATAAAACACGTAGGTATCATCAATAAAGTAGCATGGAACATAAGAAATTATCGATACGTTGGAGACGTATCAACCACCCGCAGAACAAAGCTCGTGCTGGCAAGTCATGCAGGGACGTGTGGTACCAGACATACATATCGAAGTGTTCCTTGTTTGCCGCGTCATAAGTTCGGATCCCGCGATCTTCCCAGCCAAGAAGCAAGTCATCAATCGGTGGTTCCGGATACACGTTCATGTTCTTACCCGGGTATTTCGGTCCCGGGATTATCATCGACACAAACATGTACTACGATCTCGTGCGGACGCCGGGGGTAGGTTCGGGGAATAACAAACACCGGCCAACAACCGTATACCGCAGCCGACATACCATATGGATTGAACCCATCGGTTGATATCGCAATTGCTACGCTCCTCGGGTCACCAGACTTTCGGGGGATATTTCTTGACAAAGTTCTTCCATGCGGTACCATCCGACGGATGTATCATCTTGCCACTGTCTCGGTCTGATCCCTTCTACCGCCCACCTCATCCGCCGGGCGATATCCTCGGTCATGAAGAGCCGCTGGATCCTCGGTAGGACCGGAAGATAGCGGAGGATATTCTTGGCAACCGTGGTCCGCCTCTTCGACCATCACCATTGGTGTCAACCTCAAAGTACCTAGAGCTATTGCAATGGATGCAATAGTTTGTGTTAGCATGCTCCTCTCCGAATAGCATGCATCCCTTTGGACAAGCGTGTATCCGCTGAGATGACATCTTGAGGTCACCGAGCAATTTTTTCGAATAGTAGAAGTTTTGCGGCAAGAGGTGCCCTTTCGGCAAAATGCTGCCAACGAGGACCAGAAGTTCATCGAACCCATCTCTCGCACAGCATTCCTGTGGCACTTAAAGGCCAAAAGGCGAGCGATGGCATCTAGTTGGGTAACATCCGTATTTACGTGTAGGGGTTTCTCGCGAAGCAAACAAAGCCTCGTAATACTTCTTTGTGTTTTCCTCCGGCTCCTCACTTGTCTCCGCATCCCTAGATGTCTCCGCCTCTACATGAGGGCTTTCTGGCACATTACCATTAGCCAAGTTCTCTAGGCACCTATCAAACCCAGTATCATATTCTCTCGTAGGCTGAATCTGCCGCACCTCCTTCCTAGCACGTTTCTTCGCCTTTTCTCCATGAAAAGTCCAAATCTTGTAGGACGGTTTGAACCCAGACTTGATCAGGTGAAGACTCATAGTTTCCTTGTCCTGTGTTTTTTGGTTAGCACACTTACTACAAGGGCAAAAAAACTGTCCTGGGTCTGCTAGGGATGTCAAACGCCCTGTCCACGAACTGCTTGGTCTTTTCTCCCCATTCCTCCGTATATTTCCACGGACCAATTCTGCCATCGTACATCCAGTCACGGTTATCCATCCTCTAACCAGCACCAAAACAGAGGAACTTAGAATTTATATCAAACATGATCCGCATTTTAATTTTTCCTTTTTTACGCATACAACAACCCGAATCTCTACTAGGTGGGCTCCTAGCAGCCGCCGGATCCGTAGATTGAGTACGTTCTCCCTGCTCTACCCTGATCCGAGACAGAATTTCGGCAGCACCTCCCCGCTGCTCTCCCGATACACGTCTCGCCAAAAAGCCGAGAGGGGTGTGCATCCGGAGAACAACGGGGAGGCGCAGCCGAAATCCTGACTCGGATCGGGGTAGAGCAAGGAGAACGTACCCAACTACGCATCCGCCGACTGTCCCGATAAATGCCGTAAGAGTTACGGTTCATAATATGCGAGACCACTAATGCATATTTATCCGCGTAACCCTTACGGTCGGGAAAAGACGCCTAGGTATCGCGACAGACTTGGTGATCTAGACCCACAAAAAAACCTAGGTATATAGGGGCGAGTTTTTTACCCTTGACGCGTGAGCGAATCGGCGAAGAAGATCCGAGACGCCCCCTCAAAGACCCCGGCGACGCCGCCCCCCGTGTCCACCTCGAAGAAGATCCGAGACGCCCCCTCAGAGACCCTCGCGGCGCCGACCCCCGTGTCCACCTCGAAGTATCGCCTGCATAGCGAGAAAATGAATTACTATGCAAGTGAACACAATTTATTTGACAACTTTGAATTAGAATTTCTTTGCATCACATTACCATATTTATTTTAGCTACCTAGATAAACTATTAAATTAACATGCCTAAACAAAATCCTAAATTCTTTAGCTACCCTAAGGGTGTGTTTGGTAGCCCGGGGCTACTCAGATTTGCTCCATAGCAAGTCAATATTACAAAGTCTACATACATGATGTTCTAATTAGCATTACAAAATAGATAGATATTTTTCCAAATTGCATCAACCAACACCAAGTCAAAGAAGATCAGGATTCTTTGCTATGATACGCTTGAATGCGGCTTCACGGACGGCATCTTCCATTTTCATGAAATTCAGGCCTTTACCCTTATGCTCTGTCAGATAATCTAGAACAGCCAACTTATAATCTATACTTTCTTGCCAAATCATCCATCTAACAGAAATATAAATAACAACTCAACACATCAATTTTACAGCCAACAATAAACAAAGGGTGCAATTTTAATGCCCACAAATAGTTAGCAAAAGTATACCATACTGCTAACCAAAACGTTTATCATACTGCTGCAATTTTAATGCCCACCATCGTATATCATCCAGTGCCTACTGACCACAAATTAACAGCAGGAAGAGGCCGGGTGTTGTGCTACTACCTTCTTCTTGCTCCTGATGCACAAAAGGGAGAAGCACGATCTGGCAGGGCGAGCTGGCTGTGCAGGAGAGATGGAAGTGGACGGCCGTCGGAGAAGGAAGCCAACACGCGAGGTCGACGGATGGCCCGGTCAGCCTTGACCGGCGGGCGACGAGGTGGAGCTCGACAGCTCCATGCCGCCCGGCTCGACCTGCGAGTTCGCGGCCGTCCAGGGCAGGAGCGTCGGGAGGCGGCCTCGATCTACCCTCGAGCGGGTCTCAGGGGAGCCAGAGGAGTCGGGGGAGCCGGCGAGCTCGGGGCGACGGCGGCGGCGATGCGTGAGGAGGAGCGAGGAACGCGGCCGTCCAGGGCAGGAGTGTCGGGAGGCGGCCTCGATCTACGGCCTCGAGCGGGTCTCAGGGGAGCCAGAGGAGTCGAGGGAGCGCGGCGAGCTCGGGGCGACGGCGGCGGCGATGCGTGAGGAGGAGAGAGGAACGGGGGTGGCTCGGGTGACGGGGAGAGTGTGTGGCCGATGCGCTCAGATTTTTTCGGGGCCGCGCGGTCTAGCTCAGCCGAAGAAGCCTTTGCCGTGCGAGACTGTGCACAGCGCACGGCAAAGAAGCCTGTGCCGTGCGGCTGGGGCTGGCGCACGGCAAAGGACGTCTCCCGGCAACGCCTTCCTCTCTTTGCCGTGTCTTCTTTCATTGCCGTGCGCTTTGCTGAGGCTTTGCCGTGCTCTTTATCTTTGCCGTGCGCCGTAGGTCCTCTTTGCCGTGCGATGGTCGTTGCCGTGCGTTTTCTGTTTACGCTGCACGGCAAAGTATTCTTTGCCGTGCGCGAGCACACGGCAAAATATGGTTGCACGGCAACGAGCGTTTTTCCCGTAGTGCGTGGTGCCGGAAAGACTCATGTCCTGTTGTTTATAACCACTTCAAATCTCTGTTTCTGCTCATCGTGCCATGTGATTTACCATCAATACCATTTGGCCATTACATAGTTTGTTCGCACCCTTACTTTGAACTGGCCATTATCCTGTGGACACTTGGTTGTGTGTGTTAGTTATTTTGTTCTCGCATTGGCATAGGAGAATGTATGTTTTGGTATAGACACCGACTATTGATATTAAACCGTTTAATTTTTATAAGTGTGCAAATTAAGAGGCGCATCAAAATATATGCTGACATATGATTTATGGATTTTTTCTATTTTCTCTCACCTAAAGAGCACAATATATGACCATGAAATTCTATATGTCAACATAGAAATAATTCTAGAATGTTAATAAATAATCAGAATGTATAGTGCACCGACAGTTTTTTTTCAGTGAGAGTAAACAGACAATTAGTTCTTGTGTTGATTTAACGTGTCTAAGAGGCAGCAATCAGAACATTAGAATTTATTTCACTTGAAGTGAAAATGGCTTGTAACTAGTAGCATACTTGTGTCATATTTTGTTTTTCACAACCATGTTACTGATTCCCAAATGAAACTTGGGAAAACCTGTTTTGATATCTTACATAGTCACATAGTCTAGAATATTCAAGCATTTATAACTAAAGCTATAAGTTCCTAATTTAATTATAAAAATTGATTAGATCATTTGTTAGAGTCGGACATATTGTATTCCTTTATAAATATTTTTATATTATTATAGGAAAGGAGCGACACTACACTACATCAAACTGGTTTCCAATTATGTCAACACACTAACCAATATTATTCATATTAGAAAGAAATATCACGTGTTCTTGAAAGCTCGCATGATTGGATAAAAATAATTGGTGTCAGGGAATAAAATCTCAAGGAAAATTTGATAAAAATAATTTAGTTAGAATAAAGTTGGAAATAGTTACAAAAATGCATACTCTACATATGTTTACAATAAAATAATAAATAGTTTCAAATATTAATTCTAAAATGAATGGTAAAATAAAATGAAAATAATTTTCTAAATTGTATCCAAAAATAATAAGTATCGCAATGTTCTTGAAAGCTCTCAGAATTGGATTAAGAGGACTCCTCCCTCTCGGCTTTATGTTACTTCTAACAATTGGCCATCAAATTGGTGACAGGGAAATTAAATCTCGATGGAAATTTGAGAAAAATAATTATGTTAGTACAATGTGAAAACAGTTATAAAAATGAATAGTCTATGTATGTTTGGAATACAACGGAGCGCTGGCCGGCGAGGCACGACGGCGGCCAGCCCGGCGAGCGGCGGGGAGAGGAGCGCGGAGAGCCCCCATCGCCAGCAGTGAGAGCGGTTGCTTCGCGCCTCAACTTGTTGTGCGATTCTGAGCTTCGAGGTGGGGCCTATTTATCAACTTCCAGCGCGACCGAGCGGGAGGGCGATCCGTGTCACATGGCCTCGTTGCCGTTCGATCATCCGATTCTGTGCGGCTAAGATGGGTTTCTGCTGAGCGATCCGTGGCGCGGACGAACGGGCCAATAAGAATTAAGCGTTTTTCGCCTCTTTTTCGTTCGCGCGGAGCGAAAATGAATTTCTTTTCCCGCTCCTCCCTCTGCTTCTTTGCTGTAACGGCGTCTCGTTTAGTATTTGGGTGTTGTGTTTGTTTTCCCTTGATGCACAGAAATTGGCGTACCATATGTGAGCGTTCTCAAAATATTTTTAAAGCCACATATGTCAAGAAAAATATACTATTTGATTCTAGGAGTGCATTACAATATTCCGCAAAACTGCTAAAACCGTAGAATGACCGCGTTTGCGGTTTTTGCTCAAAAAATGCCCCGGACAGATACCGCAAAATAGTGTAAACCAGAAAAAATATGTCCATGCTAGTACAAATATGTTTACCTGGGCCGTGTAATTAGCGGTGTATTTCGTTTGTGCCAACATCACTATTAAAAACATCGTTGTACGGTAACACCACCATTTTGCGCACAAAATGGTAGCGTGTCGCCACGGTTAAGTAGGCCTGGAGCGGATGGACCTGGGGTCGAGCCAAATGACAAAATCGCGAAGAATGGTACAGTCACCCCCGCCTGTACCGGATGACCCTACCATGTGTCGGTGGCTTCGTCTCGTGAAACCCTTTCACCCAGCTATGCGATTAGATCAGATATCGGAGTTACAGAGCGGCCATGAAACATGGAAACCCCACCTATAAAAGGGATCTAGAGGGGGGAGTCGTGGAGGGAATCCGTCGCCACCGTTGCTTGGACCTTGGAGGCCTCAGCATCATCATCATCATCATCATCATCATCATCATCATCCCTTTCATCTCGTTGTAATTCCATAATCTAGCGAGGAGTTTGGTGTACACTTGTTTGATCCATTGTACTCCATTCATATAATCATGATCATGTCATAATACCTTGGTCCAATTAGAAATGTTGAATCCTTCACCCCCATGTTGTATGGTTTATAGGTTCATGAATGATGATGGGACATTTGTGTCTACTTTTGGTTGCCTTGCACCGAGTATTTTGATACGGATGCCGACAGGTGCAAGGTTCCTTCAAGGGCACTAGCATGGGAGCCACAATACAAGGAGGATGAGGCAAGACCCTCAGATGGACTGTCCGATGAATGGTGAGGATGGTGATAATCCCCAAGCTTGGGGGGCGCATGCATCCCTCTAGTATCATTATATATGTAATCTTTTCATTTTTTATTATGCTTAATGTATATACTTAACACTATTAAGAAAATAACAAAAAAGATACTTCCATCTTGATGCATGTTTGCTATTTTCTATCTTTGATAAAATGAAAATTGCCAAAAAAAAAGATGTTTGAGGATGATAAGTTGTACTCATCCTATGACTGATAACATGTTTTGAAAAAACTTTTCTAAAAGTTGAATTCAAGAAATGAGAACCACCATCAATAAATAAAAATATTGGAACTCCAAACTTGGGAATAATAATGTCTTTAAGCATCTTCATTGTTGTAGCATGATCATCACTCTAGGTTGGAATTTCTTATGCGTGTTTAGTAACATAGTGCAATGCAACCAAAATGTGTGTATATTTTCTTGATTCCGGAAAAGATCCCATGAAATCAAAACCCGATATATCAAAAGGTTCAAGTGGTAAAGTATAATTCATAGGCACCCCATATATTCTACTAATATTGTCTGCTCTTTGACAAACATCACATGGTTGTGCAATCTTTATGTAGAGTGGGCCAATAAAAGCAAATTGTAATACCTTTGTTGCGGTTATGTCTCCAGCTGGAAACGTAAGGAGCGCCCCACAGAGACGCGGATTGCGTTTCAGTACCTTGATGGTGCTATCGGCGTCGACGAAGAACATGTTCACCGGGGAGCCTTGTTCTGATCTAGCTTCGGGAACATCAAGGAGAACAACTTTGTTAGAGTCGCCTTGGTCTTCGACATCAGTACCTAAACTTGCTCACTGGAGCCCATGCAAAGGATATGGCATCGGACATGGAGTCGACCCTAAGCTTATTCGAGCGATCGACAGGCATGCCGGCAGCACCTAAATCACATGAAGACATAATCAATGAGCTAAAGTGTCAACACCCGAATTTTTAAGTCCAAATGTCTATTATGCCGTACATCGCAATCCCAGGAAGATTTTTGTTGCGAGACATAACAGTTGAATATCATAGAGTCATCATTTATTACAACACATAAAGGTCTTACATCAATAGATCACATGATCCAATATTACACAAATAGTTGATCTAATGATCAACGAACATAACAAGTAGCGGAAGCGTAGTAGTAGGTGGACTATCTATTCCACAGGGCAACGCTTGACGTTAGAAGCCCTCCTAGTTCTGGTAGACGTCCTGCTGACCGTCATCCTCGTACTGTTGCTCCTCTTCATAGTCTGGCATTTGAATAGCCAGGGACACAGCCATGAGTACTTTAAGTACTCGCAAACTAATACTAATGTGAGTCTTCACGAAGCAACATTGATCAAGTGAGGCATTCCGGCTTGTGTAGAGCTTGAAGAGTTATCATCAAGATCAAGCGGGATGCGCAAGGCAAAGGTATGACCTTGATAGGTTTTCCTTTTGCCGGTCTCAAGGTGGTTGATGGGAGACCGGATTATAGGATAGATAGCCGCACTATTAAGAGGGGCTTTCGGTTGGGTAACTTGATCACATCGTCTTAGGGAGCTCAACCCTTTGCATACTTTGCATATCCTTATTGCTTCTTGGTGTTTCTCTCGTGTGAGGTTCTTGAGCTTGTTGCTAGCTTTACAACAAGCCCAAGTTCATCGAAAACGGAATCCGCATGCATCTTCTATTGCGTTTTCGAGTTTGGACGTCTTCACCGTTACTTGACGGTGGGAGACTCCCTCTCTAAAAACATCTAAAAATATCCTGTGAGGAGTCTCCATATTTCCTCGTCTCCAAACAAAATTGGTTTCATGTCAATCGGGGTCCGTACACAAAAGTTATCACAGTTTTAGTAAAACATGTTTTTCCCGCTGGCCCGGTTTCTCACCCGGTTTGACCGGCCTCCCAACCGGCCAGTCCGGCGCGCAGTCCGGTCAACCGGTCGCCAAACCAGGCGCCAAATGTGCGCCTAACTGATCCAGTCTGCCGCCCGGTCAGCCGGCCTACAGATCGGCGGGCCCGGCGTGCTGTCCGGTCGATCGGTCGCCAACCGGGCGCCAACCGGAGGAGCTCCTGGACGACGCAAAGTGACTCCGGTCCCTGGTCCGGTCCGACCGGCCTCTGCACCGGGCGGACCGGTCTGTGGTCCGGTTGACCGGGCTCCTCGACGGTTGACTCAGCCCAATGTTTCACCAACGGTTATATTTGCTCTTGGGCTATAAATAGCCCTTCTTCCACCTTGGGCATAGTTCTTCCCATTCTCTCTCCTCCATTGTTGCATTTGAAGAACTTGCTCTCTCTTGTGTTTCCCCCATGATTCTTGCTCATTCTTGAGGAATCTAAGAGAGGAGATCTAGATCTACACTTCCACCAATCCATTTCTCCTCTAAGTGAGGGGAACTCTTGGGATCTAGATCTTGGAGTCTTTTGTTGACTTTCCCCATTGTTCTTTCTCTCCAATCTCATCCTAGCATTTGTTGTTTGGGTGGGATTTGAGAGTGAAGGACTTGAACACCTATAGTGTTCTTGCTTTGCATCATTGCATAGTGTTGAGCTCTCCACCACGATTAGTTCGAGTGAGAGACCGTGAGCTTGTAACTCTTGGAGGGAGACCTCCTAGTTGGCTTGGCGGTTGGTGCTCCGGTGATCTCTTCAAGAAGATTGTGAAGAGGCCCGGGCTTCTCCTTCGTGGAGCTTGTGAAGTGGTTGTGGAGCTTGCCATCTTCGGAGCGGAGGAAAAGCTAACCATAAGGAAAGGGCCATTATCCTTCGTGGATGTGTTTCGGAGAATAGGGTGAGCCTTCGTGGCGCGGGGAATCCTTCGTGGGACCTCCACTCCTCCAAACGTGACGTACCTTCTTGCAAAGGAAGGGAACACGGGAATACATCCTCGTCTCCGCGTGCCTCGGTTATTTCTATACCCGAGCTCTCTTTCCTTGTGATAGCCATCGTGCTTGAAGTACATATATCTTGCTATCACTTGT
Source organism: Lolium rigidum (assembly GCF_022539505.1). NCBI lineage: Eukaryota > Viridiplantae > Streptophyta > Magnoliopsida > Poales > Poaceae > Lolium > Lolium rigidum. The sequence continues at coordinate 291,436,472 of NC_061513.1, forward strand.
GCTACATATATCTTGTGCCTATCTTGCTTAGCTCTAGTTGCCATTGTTACACTTAGTTGAGCTTAGCGTATTTAGGGTTTGTGCTTGTAAACTAAACGTTAGTTTAATTCTGCATTCTTACAAGACAAATCCGTAAGAGTTTGTAATTGCCTATTCACACCCCCCCTCTAGGCGACATCTCGATCTTTCATATGCAACTTGTAATTATGTAATATCTGGTTCATGCGATGTAATAAAGCATTTGTTTCTTGATATTGCATCTTAAACTGTGTGTGCTAGCGATTGATCCAGGGACTAGCACAAATAAGCACAGAGATTCAACCCGTACCGGGTCGGATCGCTACAGACCACCTATGAACATAATTGATAAAAAAACCACCTCCAGCGTGGCGGCAGCGCGGCAGCATGCCGCTCTAGCCTGTGGCGGCAGGCCTTGCCGTCTCGTGCCATGGCGGCACGTTGGCTTTTGACGATCGCCGTCAGTGGCCGTTTGCCCTGGTGGACCATGCCACCACATACATCGACGACATGTTTGGAAACTATACGCGCTTGAGTCGATTCGACGTAGCAGCTCGTTCAGCCAAACTATGGAGAAAGACTCGTTTGCAGCACTAATTTCGAGGCTAGTGACACATCTGACAAGATAAACTACGCTTATTCTCAGATGACTTTGCACTGGTGTAGTGTACGTTTAGGGCATCAACGGGATGACGCAAACGAACGCTGAGGCCGAGCCGAAAATGCGTCTGGTACACGCTCCAGCGGGGCGATGGACGGACCGTTCGCGGTGACGTAAACCTGACCCAAATACGCGCCTCGAATGCGTCGCAGCGAACACTGCGCGGACGCACAAAGTGTCCGCTCGCGTCTGGCGGACGTTTCGTCGGGCCCGCCTGGCAGTGACCTAGCCTCGATGCGTCTTCTCAGCGATGCCAGTACTAGCGCCGAGACGTTGCTTTGGCAGTCTGCGGCCTCGTAAATGGCAATGCCTTGCGTGGCGCGCGGCCGTCGACCGCCTCCGACCTTTATAAACAGGAGCACGCGCATCTCATCTCCTCTCACACTAAACCCTAACTGTCGCACAACCTCCACTGTACCGCCGCTGCCGCTCAACCTCCACCTTTGCCACCATGAGGAGCGCCGGCCGCGGCCAGGCTGCCGCGCCTCCACCTCTACCTCCACCTCTACCTCCACCTCCGACTCCACCTTCCCCGGCCCCAGGCTCCGACTCTCGCGACCACTTTTGGGCGTCCGAAATACGTCGCCCGTTTAGGGGGCCGCGACTGTCAGCCACCGGCCCCTATTTTAGTTTACCGCCGATGCTCCATATGAGCCCTAAAACGGCTGCGCTAGAGCCCACATAGGGGGGCGAGTGGAGATGCTCCTAAAATAGAGAGAGTAGTAGCGGTAAGGGCATCTCCAACGGGGCGACGCATTTCGGACGCCCAAAAGTGGTCGCGAGCGTCCGTTTGCGTCACCCCGAGGACATATTTTGACCACGCGTCCGTTTGCGTCTGGACGTGTTTCCGGCGGGGCGACCCATTTTTTTGTTTTGCAACATATTTAAAAAGCACAGAAACTACTACATATAAACTATACAAACTAGTTGTAGAAATCTAGACTACTTGCTGCCCGATGGCCCGGCCCCGTCATTGCATCCATCCCTCCTCTGCTTCTCCACCGCCTGCCGTGCGGCCGGTAGGGCTCGGTGCGCCGCCACGTCCTCTAGCAGGCACAACCGCAGCCTTGCGTTCGCGGCGTCCTCGGCCTCCTTGAGCGTCTCGAAGGAGTCGACTAACGCCCTCTGCTCCGCTGCCTTCTCCTCCAGGGTAGGCGCATCAGGGTCATCAGAAGACCATGAGATGCCGGAGCCGTCGTCCTCTGTGGTTGCCGCGGCCGCCACCTTGTGGCGTTCCATCTCGGCGTTGAACGCCGCGTGGGCCGCCCGCTCCTCCTCTGCTTCCTTCTCCGCGTCAGCCAGGAACTTGGCGACCCTGACCGGGTCGAGGAGGTCATCGGTGATGTCGTCGTCGTTGACCTCCTCGTAGGAGCTCGATGGCTGGGGAGGTGGAGTCGGAGGTGGACGTGGAGGTGGAGGTGGAGGCGCGGCAGCCTGGCAGCGGCCAGCGCTGCTCATGGTGGCAAAGGTGGAGTTGAGCGGGAGCGGCGGTACGGTGGAGGTTATGCGGAGGCTAGGGTTTAGTGTGGTAGGAGATGAGATGCGCGCGCCCCTGTTTATATAGGTCGGAGGCAGGGGACGGCCCCTGGCGGCACGCGTGACATCGCCATTACTTCGTGCGCAGAGGTAGGCGACGGACGCGCGCCACGCGAGGCATCGCCTTTTACGCGGCCGCAGACTGCCGAAGCGACGCCTCGGCGCCGCATCGGCGTTGCTGAGAAGCCGCAACGAGGATGGGTCAGTGCCAGGCGGGCCCGACGAAACGTCCGCCAGACGCGAGCGGACACTTTGCGCGTCCACGCAGCGTCCGCCGCGACGCATCCGAGGCGCATATTTGGGCCAGGTTTGCGTCGCCGCGGACGGTCCGGTCACTATGAGTCGCCCCGCTAGTGAATATACCTGAGCATTTTCGGCCCGACCGGACGCAAACGGTCGCTCAGTGTCTGTTTGGGTCATCCTGCTGGAGATGCCCTAAACGTATATACACAACAGTACAGTGCAAAGTCGTCTGAGAATAAGCGTAGTTTACTGCTACGTCGAATCGGCTCAGCACTATTTTCACGCGTACAGTTTCCAAAATTGTCGTCGATGTATGTGGCCGCATGGTCCACCAGGGCAAACGGCCACTGACGGCGATCGTCAAAATCCTACGTGCCGCCACAACACGCGACGGCAAGGCCGGGCGCTGCCGCCACGCTGAAGGTGGTCCATTCTGTCAATTATGCTCACATGTGGTTTTTTTTGTCAATTCACTGAGTAGGGTGGTTCTTTGTGCCAAAAATTCCTGCCTAAGGGCATTTCCAACGCGGCGACTTATCCCGCGCCCGCGCGTCCGGATGGGTCCAGCCGGACAAAAAACCAGGCCCAACGCGGCGACGCACAGCAAATGCGGATGGCCGCGGCGTCCGTAACGACGCAAACCCGACCCAAATCTGGGCTAGGTTTGCATGGCCACGGATGGCACGCGGCGTCCGCTCGCATCGGGGCGCCGGACTGCTCGTCTCCCTTGGGGCCACCTGTCGGTGACCGGGGAGTCTATTTAATGTGGACTGGAGGGAATCTGTCCCTCCACTCCAGTCCCAACTCCACTCCCCGAGCGCAACCGCCGCCATGGCCCCGAAGCGACGGTTCGCTCCCGGAGCCAACGACGACGAGGCCAGCAGCAGCCGGCGTCCGCCGCAGGCGCTGCGGGCCGGCGGGAACCGCGGCGGCCTCCACATCGGAGAGACCGCCCGCGGAGGCGCGGCATTGCCGCCACCGGCTCCGCTGCTGCTGCAGCCCAAGCCGGAGTCCTCCGAGGAGGACTCCGACATCGCCGCCACGCTGCTCAAATCGGCGGCGGAGGAGGAAGCGCAATGGCCTCATCTCCAAGAGGCCATTCGCACCTCCGCGATGGAGAGGAGGCCCGACAGGCGATCGAGGACGCCGAGGCCTGGGAGCTGTTCGCCCAGGCCCGCCGGGAGGTGGAAGCGCAGCGCCGCCGCGAGGAGCAGCAGCGCCGCCGCGAGGAGCAGCAGCGGTAGGAGGCCGTGCGCCGCGAGGAGGAGGGGAGGCGCCGCGCGGTGCAGGGGAGGCTCCAGCGGGCCAGGCGCCAAGCCTGGCTGGAGAGGGAGGCGCAGCTCCGTGCTGCCGCCGCTCCGGACCCCCACTCACCCTGGGAGGAGGCCCTGTGGTCTCCGTGGCCGGAGTCCCCGGCGCGGTCGAGCCACAACAGTGCCTCGCCGCCCGGGGACGTCGTCGACGCCGACGACGACGCCCACAGGGGCTAGGCGGCGCACCGGCGGCCACCGCGCCGTCGACCAAACCCTAATAGAGGGTTTTTAGTTTAAATTTTAAAGCCCATATAGAGGGCTTCTTTTGTTAGTTATTTGCCCAAAATAGGGGTATGTACAAATTTGCCCAAAATAGGGCATATGTTTAATCAAATTTCGTTTAAATTTGCATTTTTACTTTTGTTTTTCTATTTCTTCGATTATGCGGTGCGTCCGCGCGTTGAGCGCAGCGTGCGACCCTAACGGACAGACGGACGCGGGCCACTGTCCGCGTGTCCGCTCGGCCACTCAAACGGCCCAAAACGGACGGCCCAGCGCGTACGTTTGGATCGCTCGGTTGGAGATGCCCTAAAGTGCGTGGGCTGATGTACCCGGTGAGGCCCAAGAGGATGGTGGAGACAATGTGTGTCCCCAGATGGTATATGTTGCCGTAAGAGCCTGGAATGATGTGCTAGAATTACTGAAATGTCGACATGAATCATATTTTTCTTTCCCTTTTCATCTTCTGTAACAACGGAGAAATTATGTTAGGTTTGATTAGATTTTTTTATTTGGGTAGTAACTGAATCATTGAGAAGTTATTTCACACGCTTTTTCTAGACAAGTTTCGATTTAGGAATAATTTTTCCTCTCTCTCTCTTTAGTTTCATTCCCCTCCCGCATTCCCGCACAGAGTGAAAAAAAAATGTCGCGGCCACCGCCCCGCCATGTCTCGATCCCATCGGTTGCTGATTGTCTTTGAGCGTATCAATATAGAATAGCTGAGTACTTGAGCACTCCCGATGGCGACTCGGGAGTTTTACGTAATCAATCATGGCCGGTTTGAAAATTAAAAGGATAGGAGCTGCAGTGTGGGGAAAAAGGCGCAATTCTTGAAAAATTATTTCGCACGTTTTGTAAACACAAATTTCAATTCGGCCCTTCTAAAGTTAATCTAACTCGTCCTGACCAAACTGGTCGGAGGAGTCATGCAAGTGTGTTGGTGTATCAGAGTACTTGAACATAAAGTACTAGTTGGGTAGGTCGCCCCACCTTCATGCCGTAAATTATTTGTAGGATGGCATGACATGGTGGCAGGACAATATGATGAAGATCCATCATATATATGGAGGTGCAAACAATTTCCCTTACATAAGCCCCAACCTTGTCTTGTACTACATTCCTCATGTATGGGAACAATGACACTTTGAAATTGCGCACATATATGACCTCCATAGATATACATAGGAAATGGAGGCACCAGGACGCCATCACTGGATTGCCGCCACTGGCGTAGCACTTGGCAGTTTGCTGCATCCTGCACGCTAGGACTAGCTTCACCAATTTATTCGATTAGTCTTTGTCGCAGGATGCGACTGTGTAGGATAGGATGGTGTTGGTACTGCCTAAACCGCGAGAGCTGATGAACCCGGTGAGGCCCAAGAGGACGATGGAGACAATGTGTCATGCCAGATGGCAGATGATGTTCTAAGAGGATGGATTGATGTGCTATGATTACTGAAGTGTCGACACGAATCCTATTTTCTTCCCCTTTTCATCTTCTGTAACAATGGAGAAATTGTGTTAGGTTTGATTAGATTTTTTTATTTGGGTACGAACGGAATCATTGAGAAGTTATTTCACACGCTTTAGCCAGATAAGTTTCGATTTATTAACAAATTGATTCCCGCACAGAGTGAAAACTAAAGATGTGGCGGCCACCGCCACGCCATATCTCGACCCCCTCCGTTGCCGGCCACCGGAGAGAAACGGTAGTCCCGCGCTGTTCCTGCCCGACATGCAGGTCCTCTGGACCAGCCACTCCCTCTCCGCCGCCCCATCCCCCAAGTCGTTTTTCTTCAAGCCCTTTACTTACAAGAGAAGCAGGGGACACCACAATACGTATGCTTTACTACACATGGTCTTATTAGGCTTCCAGGGACATGAACGGGCACACCTCCGAGTCTCCTCTACTCTCACAGGCCTGGATCACTCGCGCACGTTGGTGCATTGTTCTTATTATCTCACAATCTTACAGCTTGAATATTATTTGCTATGTGTTTGCAGCTTTAGGCATTTTTGAAAAATGGACACTTTATAACTTAACGCAATAGACTTGGCCTCTGCATATCTAAGATGTAGCTTAAAGCATGGAGCAACAGATGTTGACTCGGGTGTCTGTATCATGGAAGGGCCACTGTGTGTGTTTTTTTCCACCTAATCTATCATGTGTTGCTGATTGTTCAGGACTTCAGGTCCAGCCTTGGCCTTGGGGTCTCTCATCACCACGTCGTTCATGTCCGGCCACGCCCTCGCCCCTGCTGTCATCTCCTAGGTCGTTTCTCCAAAAGCCTTTTGATTACAAGAGAAGCGGCGCCTCTTGCTTGCCCGCTCTGCTCTCCAGGCCTTCAGGTACATTTCGTGCTATTATTGGCAACAATGTCAAGCTTTGCCTACTGCTTGTTTTATGTGTGCAGCACAAGCCCTAGAGCGGCGGATGTCGATTCAGGTGTCTCCGTCATGGAAGGGCAGGTGTGCTCTGCTCTCTGATATTTTTCATGTTCTGCTAATTGTGTGCCAATGGTTTCCAACTTTTCCTTCTCCCGTGAACAGTGTCCGTGAGAAGAGAAAGGGAAGGAGCTTAGATCCCTTGCTCCGCCGACAGCCGGATCGTCGGTCGCCTCCCTCTCTGGCCGCTGCAGCGGCAGGAGAGTGGGGGGACCTTCGATCTGTGCCCAAGGCTTGTAGATAGTAGGGTAGGGCTCCCCATTGGCGCCGGCAGAGTGGTGGTGGCGGCGGCGGTGTGGAATAAGGTGGCCGGAGTTTCTTCCCCACTACGGCGATGCCTGGTCTGGCGGAGCCGTGAAGCTTCAGGCGGTAGGTGCCCCCAGATCCATCGATCTGGTGGGAGTTGGTGCTCCGGGCGTGGTTGATACGTCTCCAACGTATCTATAATTTTTGATGTTCCATGCTAGTTTTATGACAATACCTACATGTTTTGTTCATACTTTATATCATTTTTATGCATTTTCTGGAACTAACCTATTAACAAGATGCCGAAGTGACAGTTCCTATTTTCTGTTGTTTTTGATTTCAGAAAAGTTAGTTTACAAATATTCTCGGAATTGGACGAAACAAAAACCCACGGCCCTATTTTCCACGGAGTCTTCCAGAACACCGAAGGAGAGACGAAGGGGGGCCACGAGGCGGCCACACCATAGGGGGGCGCGGACCCACCTCCTGGCGCGCCGCCCTATGGGGTGGGCCCCTCGGGACCCCTCCGACGCCGCCCTTTCGCCTATATAATCCTCCAGATGCGAAAACCCTAAATCAATCGGTCTTCCTCCACGAAAAGTTACGTAGCCGCCGCCATCGCGAAGCCAAGTTCGGGGGACAGAAGTCTCTGTTCCGGCACGCCGCCGGGACGGGGAAGTGCCCCCGGAATCCATCTCCATCGACACCACCGCCATCTTCATCGCCGTTGCTGTCTCCCATGATGAGGAGGGAGTAGTTCTCCCCCGAGGCTGAGGGCTCTACCGGTAGCTATGTGGTTCATCTCTCTCTCCCATGGTGTGATCCTTATGTGATCATGAGCTTTGTAATCTAGTTGAATATGTAGATGTTACTCTTGGCTATTATGCACTCTAGAGGTTACTTTAATATGAACTCTGGAATCACTACCCACGGTGTGATGGTGATAGTGTGCGCATCGTGTGTGATTCCTTTATGAGGTTGTGGAGCTTGTTTACTCCGGCTTGAGGGTGCTCTTGTAACCCTACACAATGATTGGTGTTTGTTATCCAACAAGAGAGTGTTGGAGAGTAGCATTTATTTATTCAATTATGTGCTCATTGTTGAGAGTGTCCACTAGTGAAAGTATGATCCCTATGCCTTGTTTATAAGCATTGAAACACCGTTTCCAACAAGTTCTGCTACATGTTCGCTTGCTGCCATTTTTATTTCAGATTGCAATTACTACTTATAATCATCCATATTACTTGTATTTCACTATCTCTTCTCCGAACTAGTGCACCTATACATCTGACAAGTGTATTAGGTGTGTTGGGGACACCAAGAGACTTCTTGTATCTTAATTGCAGGGTTGCTTGAGAGGGATATCTTTGACCTCTACCTCCCTGAGTTCGATAAACCTTGGGTGATTCACTTAAGGGAAACTTGCTGCTGTTCTACAAACCACTGCTCTTGGAGGCCCAACACTGTCTACAGGAATAGAAGCGTGCGTAGACATCAGTGGTCTCCGTGGCGGAGGTGGTGGCCATCCCTTTGAGCTTTTGTCCCTCGGCCTCGTCTTCGTCACGGTATGGTGGCTTCTGGCCTTGTTGCGGAGGCTCTAGGGGTGCGGTGGCATGCTGGCTGGTGTTGCCGGCCGGCGCTACCGCTTCTGCAGGAGCGGGCTTAGATCTTGCGGAAGCTCGCCGGCGACAATATCGAAGAAGACGGTGCCTTCTTCTTCAGCGCGTAGGGCCTGTGTGGCCCCTGTCTTGGAGGACTTCCGGCTGCTGGCCTTGGCAAAGCTCCCCGGAGCGGTGAAGACGGTGGCGTGCCTCCAGTGCACGGTGTTGGCAGCGGCGGCTGTCTTCTCCCAAGTTTTTCATGTATCTTTATTGTTTGATGGGGATGTTTGTACCAGTGTTTTTCCTTAATAGATATGGGTTTTGCGTCAAAAAAAATTGTGTGCGAATGTATCCAGATGTACATTCATCCGTAGATCCATCAGTTTTCTTGGACGATGACGCCGGGGGATGGACGGTCATTCATCGGCGACGTTGGACACCGGCGATCGAAGAAAGGTCACATGATCCGAGAAATCAGGAAGTTTCAAAAAACCTGGACGTGGGCCTGTTGAGGTCGCGAGCTGGTGTCTGTTTTCGGCAGATTTCTCCGGGCCCAAACCATGCGACGCCGGGAGTTGTTCCTGCTCGGTCGATCGCTGATCGGGGCCCCAGGCTGGTCAAGGTCGGGAGTGTTGTCGCTGGACATGCTTTCTGTGGTCTTCTAGGGTTAGCGTGAAAAAGGTGTCAGACTGGAGCTCCCCTGGTGTCGTCGCAACGCACTGAATCCATGGATGGCAATGGTGGTCAGGACGGGTTCAACCTAGGCCGGGGTAGTTTCAACATTGGCAGAGGAGGCTTCGGAAATGGCCGCGGCGGCTTTGGGCCAGGGCGCGGCGGTGGCAACAACCGTGGCGGCCATGCTGCTCGCGGCGGCCGTGGCTTTGGCGTGGCGCCGATGCAGGGAGCTGGGCGTGTGATGACCCACAAGTATAGGGGATCGCAACAGTCTTCGAGGGAAGTATTACCCAATTTATTGATTCGACACAAGGGGAGACAAAGAATACTTGTAAGCCTTAACAGCGGAGTTGTCAATTCAGCTGCACCTGGAAACGGACTTGCTCGCAAGAGTTTATCGATAGTAACAGTTTTATGGCAGTAGGAATAGCGAAATAACGAGCGACAGTGGAATAAAGACAGCGAGAGTGATTATAGTAAACGAGCAGGATTAAAATACCGTAGGCACGGGGACGGATTAACGGGCGTTGCATGGATGAGAGAAACTCATATAACAATCAAAGCAGTGGGCATTTGCGGATAATAATAAAACGGTATCCAAGTACTAATCAATCAATAGGCATGTGTTCCATATATAGTCGTACGTGCTCGCACCGAGAAACTTGCACAACATCTTTTGTCCTACCAGCCGGTGGCAGCCGGGCCTCTAGGGAAACTATCGGAAATTAAGGTACTCCTTTTAATAGAGTACCGGAGCAAAGCATTAACACTCCGTGAACACATGTGATCCTCACATCACTACCATCCCCTCCGGTTGTCCCGATTTCTGTCACTTCGGGGCCATTGGTTCCGGACAGCGACATGTGTATACAACTTGCAGGTAAGATCATAAACAACGAATATCTTAATGAATCAATAACATGTTCAGATCTGAGATCATGGCACTTGGGCCCTAGTGACAAGCATTAAGCATAACAAGTTGCAACAATATCATAAAAGTAACATCTACGGATACTAGGCACTATGCCCTAACAATCTTATGACTATTACATGACCAATCTCATCCAATCCCTACCATCCCCTTCAGCCTACAGCGGGGGAATTACTCACACATGGATGGGGGAAGCATTGCTGGTTGATGGAGAGGCGTTGGCGGTGAAGATCTCCTCCAATTCCCCGTCCCGGCGGAGTGCCAGAACGGAGACTTCTGGCTCCTGAGACGGAGTTTCGCGATGTGGCGGCTCTCTGGAGGGTTTCTGGCGACTTCGACTTTTTTTTCCGTGCGTTTTTAGGTCGAGGCCGATAAGTAGTCCGAAGGAGGGCGTCGGGGGCCAGCCGAGGGGGCCACACGCTAGGGCCGCACGGGCCCCTCCTGGGCCGCGCCGGCCTAGTGTGTGGGGCCCTCGTGCCCCCACCTTGCTTGCCCTTCTGGCTCCGCCAATATTCTGGGAAAATAGGGCCTTCTGTATAAATTCCGAGGTTTTTCCTGAAAGTTGGATTTCTGCACAAAAACGAGACACCAGAACAATTCTGCTGAAAACAGCGTTAGTCCGTGTTAGTTGTATCCAAAATACACAAATTAGAGGCAAAACAATAGCAAAAGTGTTCGGGAAAGTAGATACGTTTTGGACGTATCAACTCCCCCCAAGCTCTGTTATATTGGCTGTTGGTATGCGGCATGCACTCTTTGTTTGCTTATTGTGCGCATTACAATGATCTTGTTATAACGACGAAATGATGAGTTCCAAATTCTTTGGCAAACAATATTGTAGTGTCTTTGCCTTTCCATTGTTGCTTGTCTTAACTTGTAATGTCTTTGTTTCAGATATAGGTGCTGCATGGACAACTTAAAAGATTGCCGGATCGCTTCATTGTATTGCTAGTTTAATTACCATTCAATTTCTCTGGGTTCTGTAATATTTTTTCAATGCCTTGCAGCTGATGTAATATTTAGTTAGTTTTTATAGTTCTTTCACGCATTTTTTCTTTGGTGCTTGTGGTAAGTGAGGCTATCCGACGTAAATCAATGCCGCGTAAATATTCTCAGTATCTAAATCACGAATTCCCATCCCTTAAACGGCCCAATTAAGCGAAATCACATATGTGCCTGCCCGCAAATTCCTAAAGCGCCTATTATGCCGGCATATAAACAGCAACTAAACGGGCTGGCCCACTTACTTATTGGGCCAGCCCATTTGATTGACGGTGGACCCCACACTCTAATTGGGCTGGCCCACTTGCTTTAAGGTGGACCCCACCCACTACTTAGTTGGGCCAGCCCAATTGCTTTTGTGGTGGACCCCACATACTAAATGGGCCGGCCCTTTAAGAGGAAAGTGGGACCCACCTGTGTTTTTGGCCCGGCCCACTATCTTGTTGGGCCGGCCCACCTGCTATATGGTGGACCCCACATACTAATTGGGCCGGCCCTTTAACAGGAAAGTGGGACCCACCTGTGCTTTTGGCCCGGCCCACTATCTTGTTGGGCCAGCCCACTTGCTATATGGTGGTCCCACATGGTAAATGGGCCGGCCCTTTAATAGGAAGGTGGGACCCACCTGTGTTTTTGGCCCGCCCACTATCTTGTTGGGCCGGCCCACTTTCTATATGGTGGACCCCACATACCAAATGGGCCGGCCCATTAACGGGAATGTGGGACCCACTCGTGTTTTTGGCCCGGCCCACTATCTTGGTGGGCCGGCCCATTTGCTATATGGTGGACCCCACATACTAAATGGGCCGGCCCTTTAACAGGAAGGTGGGACCCACCTGTGTTTTTGGCCCGGCCCACTATCTTGTTGGGCCGGCCCACTTGATATATGATGGACCCCACATACTAAATGGGCCGACCCTGTAACTGGAAAGTGGGACCCACCTGTGTTTTTGGCCCGGCCCACTAGCTTGTTGGGCCGGCCCACTTGCTATATGGTGGACCCCACACACTAAATGGGCCGGCCTTTTAACAGGAAAGTGGGACCCACCTGTGTTTTTGGCCCGGCCCACTTGCTTCTTGGGCCGGCCCACTCGTTGTAAGGTGGACCCCACATGTTAAATGGGCCGGCCCATTTAAGTTTTGACCAGTCAACCTTAGAGGTTAGGCCCGGCCCACGTAACTAATGGACCAGCCCAGCTATATAGTTGACCGGTCAAACTATGTCATCTGGCCCGGCCCGCTTAAGACGTGGCAGGCCTCGTGTGGGCCTACCATCTACCACGGGGTTTCAGCCGGTTAACGCCGTTAACCGCGGCTAACGGCGTCCGCCACGTGTCGGCTTGCATGACGTCGGCAGTCAACGGGCTCCGGAAACACTTGGGCAACGGTCCGATTTTCCGTGGCGGAAGGGCGCCCAAGCGCGACGGACCGAAAAATCGTCGTTGGACTTTGCCTCGACGCAGCTTCGACAACGTAACCCATATCGTCGGGTTAGGCCCATAGGCGACGAAAAATGCCCCTTAGTTGACGATTTTGGGACGTTGTCTATCGAACTTTTCTTGTAGTGTGTGT